>NC_053023.1:66136118-66212018 GCF_003073215.2 Triticum urartu | reverse complement strand
CACATATTTTTAAAATGCTACAGTTTTTAATTGTTCACAAATTTAAAGAATGTTCATGTTTTCGAAATTAGTTCGTAAATTAAGAAATGCTCGAGTTTTGTGAAAATAGTTTAATTTTTTAAAATGTTCACTTTTCAATTTTGTTATTGTTTTTCAAAAAATGTTTTTTGTTTACGAAAAGCAGTTCATAATTTAAAAAATACTCTCGTATTCAATTTTATGTTCCTTTTTTTAATTATTTTTAGTTCCCAAATAATGTTTGTGTTTCAAAAAGTTTTTCCTTTTAGAAAATCATGCTTGAAATTTTGAAACAAGTTTTAATCTGCTACGGATTATAGTTCATTTATATTGGGCTGTTATTGTACACAGAAAACCTGTGTTACCATAGTGGCTATGGACTCGCTTCCCTGGTGTGAGGAGATGAGTTCGATCCCTAGCCCATAAGTTTTATTTTTATGGAATTTGGCGAACTGGTTTTATTTTTCGCGGCTGTCGACAGTTTCTTTAATGCTCGCGCTGCAAATCTTCTATGGTAGCTCGCCTGTCGCAGTGGCTACCACATCGCGGGCATCTATAGCAGGTCCCGGCTTCAATTTCAGGTAGTGCGCTCTTATTTTTGCGATTTTTCATTCCACCAACAATAGAAAATGGGCCGGCCCAGGTGGGCCATCTCCTGTGCGAAACCGCGCCTCCTTGCCGCAGTAAGCAGCACATAGGAGGTCCGGGGAAACTATCTCCCGATTTTGGGAAGCTTCTGGGTAGAGATGTAAATGGTACGGATAATTTCCGTTCCGAATACGCATCCGCGTCTATTTTTAAGGATATGGGGATATGGTATGCGCTTTCACAAATCCGATGGATGGATACAGATGCAGATACATATTTTGGTCAACCTGATATCCGACAAATATGGTAGCGGATATGGTATCGATAATATCAGACGGATATGGATTATCCGGTATTATCTGTGGATTACCCGGTGTTATTAAATAGGATTATCCGATTAATTTGATCCAATAGCCCAAATACCCAACTGGACCATGATTAGAATTACCACATATAAATATCATATAACCATAACACTAATAGCACCCTCGTATGACTGTACACACCACATGTACGCACAAGGGTAGCCAATAGACTTGAGAATAAGTACTGTACAAGCTAAGCTAACTTAATTCAATTTAAAATAGACTAGGAAAATGTCCGTGCGTTGCAACGGGGGTATAATTATTCTAATGGTTCAATATTAATCATCTCAAACATATACCATTAGGATCCTCATGCATATCTCGCAACTATATCTTTCAAGGCGACTGATAGGCGCCGGTGCGCCGACCTAAAGTTCGGCCGGTCGCACCCGAATCGTCTGATTGGCCCACCATGATCCGTTCGATCCTTATCCTGTCGCTTTCTTCTTTCTCACCCCGTTCACATTCAGATCTGAAGAAACACCGCAGGACATGGCGGTCGCCCACCATCGCCGCGTTGTGCAGCACGCGGCCGCCCTCCCCTGTTTCTCGACGTCGATAGCCGTCGCTGATGCTCGCTGTGGACGCTCACAACGAAAAAAGTTGTCAAAAAGCAACTATATGTCGTCGTCCCTGTTGAATCATTTGAAAACCTGGTTTCAGCAAATTGAACCTATGGTTGTAGCAAAACTGCTGGTCCATCAAAGAATTAAACTTCGGGGGAAGCATTTTTGGACATTGGTTCCAGCAAAACAAAACTACGGTTGTAGTAAAAAATCGCTGGTACAAACAAGAACGAATTCCGGTGGAAGCAATTTTGAATGATGGTTCCAGCAAAACAAAATTGTGGTTGTAGCAAAAAAGTCGTTGGTACAAAAAGAACGAATTTCGGTGGGAGCATTTTTGGGGGCTGGTTCCAGCAAATCGCCCTGTCGGCAAACCTGGTCGTGGTTGCAGCACTCCCCCTCTGCGGTCACCCTACAGCTCGCCACGGTCACCGGTTCCAACAAAAAACGGGCGTGGTTGCAGCTCCTGCCTCAACAGTTGTAGCATCCCGTGTGCTCCGCCTTTGCGCCTGCCGGTCGAGGTAGTACCAACTCCTTTGCAGGTTGCAGCTCGCCCCACAACGGTTGTAGCATCCACAACAGCCGGTGGTAGCTCGTCAGCTTGCGGTTGCAGCTCGAACGTTCCCAGCGTCGTCGCCGACCATCACCAACCTCGTCGGCCAAAGCTCGTTGACCGCCGCCTCCACAATCTCCTGCTCGCCCCGACTCCTGTGACTACGGGCACCCTTGTGCCCCTTCCTTCAGACCGATGTGATTTGCAGCTAGTGGAGAGGGGGATTTAGTTGCGTTGGAGATCAGCAGAGGAGAGGGATTATGGAAGGAGAGGAGCAGGGGTTCGTGCAGATGGGGATGAGAATGAGTGCTGGAGCTCAGGGGCAAAGGGATAAGGCAGTCAAGGGCGTGGGCGGTGCGTGGGGCCAGTGATGCGTGGAGAGGAGATAAGAAAGAGGTGGCTACGCGCGAGTGAGCGGCGCGACCGGCCGAAGCTTCGGCCGGTCCGCCGATTTCAAACGTTTCCCATCTTTCAATATCCCATTGCATCTTTTCCTCCACGGGATTCGTGTGTTGTGGCGGAATGAATTTTGTTGTGTGTACGTCATCACTACAATGAAAAAAATATGGCCTCTTAAAATAGCCATTCTTCATTTGCAAAAATTTCTTACAGGTGTTGGTGATTCCATCTTTACTATTAAAGTTTGTAAGAAAGGCCTACTTAATATGCTATAAAACATGACAGCTATTAAACTTGATGCCAAAATAGTTTCATTTTCAAAACACCGCATTTGTGAGATCATGTTTTCGAATTATTTGGTTCAAAGTTTCCAATGCAAAGAATTTTGAGGATTGCCTGGAAATGATCACTGATCTTATGGAGTGAGACATCTCCTCCAAAGAATAGCTTGAATAGTGATCTTATGGAGTGAAACAATCTCTCTCGTATCCATGTTGTACACAATAAAAAAGGGTAGATGTAGCTAAAGAAAATACATTAACATCTGCAATTAGATCATGGCCATATAAAACAATGATTATGGCCATCCAAAAAAACGTACCATGTTATAAACCAATAGAACCCAATAGCAAGACCTTGAGCCTCTTTGGAAACCAATTGAAACGACAGGAGACAAGATTTCAGCACTGGATTGAGTAATATGCATCACAAGTTCTGAGTAATCCTGTACTAATCTACTCCCTCTGTTCCTAAATATTTGTCTTTTTAGAGATTTTAAATGGACTACCACATACGGATGTACTCCCTCCGTTTTTATTTAGTTCGCATATTAGCTTTGGTCAAAGTCAAGCTTTACAAACTTTGACCAAGTTTATATACAAAAATATTAAGATATACAATAACAAATCAGCAACATTAGATTTATTATTAAATATACTTTCACATCGTATAGATTTATTATGATAAATGTCTATATTGTTTTCTATAAACTTGGTCAAACTTTACGAAGTTAAGTTTGACTTCAGTCAACTCTAATATGCAGAGTAAATAAAAACGGAGGGAGTATATAGACATAGTTTAGAGTGTAGATTCACCCATTTTGCTCCGTATTTAGTCACTTGTTGAAATCTTTAGAAAGACAAATATTTAGAAATGGAGGGATTAGGACAAATCAGACTAAAGGCATACTTTAATCCAGTGCTTCTGCGTACCTTGCAAGATGGATCTACGTAGGTTTGCATGCACTGATAAAGTCCAGCCAGCTACGTCATCCCTAGTGCTGCTGCTGCGGCGTACCTTGCAAGAAGGGTATGCGTACATTTGCATGCACTGATCAAGCAAGCTGGAATATGGGGCGAGGCGGGGTGGGGGCGTCCCGTTGTCGACAACGTCATGGTGGAAGACGGGCGACGGTGGGAGACGGCAGAAGACGGCGGTGCTTACGGAGGCCGCGTGGAAGATGGGACGAGGGCACGAGGCGGACGTGATCCCTGTTGGATGGCGGGGGCGACCGCGACGCGATCCGGGCGACGGGAGGCACAAGCACGATGCACATGCAGCAGCTACCATCCAGCGCAGGGAGAGATATGTGCTTTCCATGTCCGACAGGAGGTGCGTGATTATCGCTGATCGATTGGCTATTATGGCCCTTTTTTAAAGTTTTACCATAAATCTTAAACTGTGGGAGAAAATCCAGGACGTTGGATGCGAGGAAAACCAACTGGGGGAGGACCGGAGGAGGTGTGACGAAGGGAAGGCAGGACATGGTACTGTTGGCAGGAAAAGGAATACTATGTGTTTTTTAGATAGTACAAGTAGAGATTACCATAAATCTTAAACCGTGAGAGAAAATTCAGGACGTTGGACGCGAGGAAAACCAAATGGGGGAGGAGGTGTGACCAAGGGAAGGCAGGACACGGTCCTGTTGACAGGAAAAGGAACACTACGTGTTTTTAGATAGTAGAGATTCTGTTATGGACTAGAGAACACAATCACCTATGATGTCTAATGTCTTTGCTGCAACGTGTAAGCTATTAATTTCATTGATCAGTAAAAAATGATTGGTGACTTATATATTGTTCTTGTTTACATAGATAATGATAGATATTATGGAAAAGATTTACATACATGTTTTATCCGTTTTCAGTCCGAGTCCGCTCCGAATCCGTAGTCCGGTATAATCCGTATTCGAATCCGCATCCGGTCATTATTCTTTCCGCTCCGAATCCGACAAAAAAATTGTGGGAAAGGATACGGTAAAGGCATTATCCGATCCGATCCGATCCGTTTACATCCCTACTTCTGGGCCAGTTTTGGGAAGCTTCTGGATGCCCGCGGCCTGTTTTATCTTCTCTTTTCATATATTACTTGGTTTTTATTTGGATTTTTCACTTAGTTTTGAATTTTAAAATAATGAACATTTTCAGCAAAAAAATCCATGAACTTTTTCTAGATTTCGCGATTTTTTTCAAAGTCATGTAGTTTTCTCAATTTCATGATTTTTTTCCAAATTCACGAACAATTTTATTTCACAAAACTTTCTAAATATTTTCAACGCCATAGTTGACTTATTCAGACTATGAGTTGATGTTTTTCTTCAAAAGAACAAAAAAAATAGGTGACCATGTACAACGACAGTATGACACCCAGGGGAGCAATTGAGCCTGTGTGCTAAACATTTGAATATAATCTGTCATCCCATCAAGTACGTCAAATTTATTTGAGAACTGGTTGATTGGTATCAACAAAAAGCCTAAGGATCGTATCCATGTAAGGGTTTGTATCTTTCTTTGGACAACTAGAAATGACTAATCGCTTAACTTTTTACAGGTTATCTTCAAGGCGCTGCATCATCAATCTTTATGTGGACATGACTTCAACATGGGGACATAGGTTAAACCATGCAATCTTGTTACCGGTCGGTAGTGGTCTTTTTCATTTTGTTATCTTCTTGTTTATTTTATTTTTGTAGAGAAAAGGCACAAAGGTCCGACTTCAAATTAATGAAGCCATCAACTGGCTAGGATACAATGGTGCTGAATTATAAGGGCAAAGACTTGCCAAAACTGAAAAATTACATGCCAAATTTACTGCAACCAGGAGCAACAACGAACGGAGCATCAAGAGAAACTGCGATCAAGTTGCTCGAGGTCTTGCATAGCCAGAACAGCAGGGCCGAAGCCACCTGACGACAGCAATTGCCATGGACATGAAGATCCAGACCGCTTGAAGGAAAACATCGACTCCGCCTCCTCGGGCCACTGCCGGAGGGGAGACCACTATCTCCCCTTCATCTATATCGTGTCGAACATCCGGACCCCACCACGGCCCGACAACCAAGGCGAGGAGCCACTGAAATATGCGGAATGACCCACACACTACCACCAATGTCGGCAACCAGGGGAGCCGAGCACCACCGCTGCCACCTACCACCAGGCACCAGGCCCACAACCCCAACCACCTCCGCCGTCTGGCCAAAGGCCAAGACTTTTATCCAGAGAAGGAGGGGGGAGCAGGGGGGCCGATTTGGAAGCTCAGCCCGCCCTCAAGAGGGAGAATGACACTGAAGCGCCGTCGGTGTCGAGGTCAACGCGAAATCGACCAGGCGTTTTCTCCATTCCAGGACACTGCCACCCATCCTCGACGGCCATATCTGACGGGCCAGACATCAGATTGATGAGAGGAGACCACCACGAGGGGAAGGGGCCGGGAGGAAGAAGAGCCACCCACTTCTGCAGCAAGACATTGCCGTCCTTGTGCCACCCACGCCACCGGAAGGAATGACAAGCACCCACGCACACCATCTCCACCTAGGGCCGCAGTCCTGGCTTGATCTAGAGCCCCTCACAGTGGCGCGAGGCAACAGATCCTCGTTGTCACCTTCACCGGAAGGCGCGCGGCAACTGGCGGGCTCCTCGGGTGGCAGGGGGGAAGGGGGAGAGGTGGCGGTGGCTAGGGTTTGGGGTCGCTCCAGTGTCGCCCAAGAGGGCGACGGGAGAGCCTGGGGACCGTAGACATTAATCAGAAGAGGCGTCTTGATGTAGGTTGGTACGGTCTACTCGTTCGTAAGGTGCTAGCGCTTCTGAAAGACTATGTCTCGGTCATCCGTTTCTCAAACACCATGTAGTGCGAGAATCCCAACAGAGGAGATCGAGACTTGTGGGAAAAAGTGCGCAAACCTCTGCAGAGTGTATAAACTAATCATGGTTAGCCATGTCCCCAGTTATGGACTCCTCCTGTTAAATTTATTTTATGGTATATCTTCTTTTTAGTTGATACTATGTGCTTTAATGAACTATTTATTTACGTTTAATAAAGATGCCTCCTCCTGTTAAATTTATTTTATGGTATATCTTCTTTTTAGTTGATACTATGTGCTTTAACAAACTATTTATTACGTTTAATAAAGATGCCGGTAAAGATGCCTAAGATGCCTGTATGCATTATCCCGCAAAAAAAGAAGATGCCTGTATGCATTATGATGATGCAGAGGGGCCGGGCAGAAAATGATGGTCGAGTGTGCAAATCAACTAATGGGCTGTCCAACGTGGAGGTCTCTTGTGAAAGCACGCAACACATCCAGCCTAGCCCAAAACCAAAACCGTGCTGACCCACCAGAACACCGAAGCGGGCGGCGGCTAGCGGTGGTTCGCGTGCTGAGATCGGCGCTGCACGCAAGCTGACAACAGTCGACGGAGATGGAACAAAATCTCTCGCCGACTGAGGAACAGATCAGGGTCCCGCCGTGTATCACGAGTCCTCTGCTAGTCTACCTGGCTGGGTGCGTGGGTGGGCGCGGACAAGGACTGGGCGAGGCCACCGGACAAACGACGACTATGCCATTGCCAGCAATTGTTCCTGTCCTGGTGTTGCTAGCACATGCATGCGCATGCGCATGCGTGTGTCATTTTGTATTGTGTATTTTATATCTGAGACTATTCGTTCCAATGCAAAACCATAATATAGTTTATCAGTATATCTACAATCGGTCGTTGTTTATTTTCCTTTTGAGCCTATCTCAGTGTAAACCCGAAGTGTTCCTTCGTTTAGCGGCGGCCAGGGTTACACTTTCTCTCCAAACAACACCGGTGAACCTGTGAATTCGCCTTCCATCTGCCTATCTACCGCTCCGGCGCCGGCGGCGGGGAGGAGAATTCGGATGCCTAGGCTTCGACTACTCTCACCTTTCATATATATAAAGCCTAATGTGTTTTTAAGACTAACTTTGACCAAATATTAGAGCAATAATATATGATATGCAATTTACACAAAGCACATCGTTAAATTCATGTGTGAAAGGAGCTTTCAATGATATAATTTTCACATTGTGCATGTCATATACTATTAATCTTGTCAATAGTCAAAGGCGGTCTTAAAAAACGCATTAGGCCCTATATAGATGGAAGGAGGGAGTAATAGTTTAGATAGGATTTTTAGTTTTTGCAGGGCATCGTTCGGATGGTACGCTTCTTCTTTGAGTTGGTCTTCTGGGTTTCGATCCTCCTCAAGTTCCTCCGTCTATATGGTGGCAATAGAGCTCCGCATAAATTTTTGCCGTCTCCTTGAGGCGATGAGGTTAGGATTTCTCGTCGTGTGCGTGCGACGGCAAGATTTCATGTCAGGCACTTCGGATCGATTCAAGTGTTTGATGACAACGACAACGGCTTCAGGACGTTGGTCCTTAGGGCACGTGCACAAAGACTTCCGGACTTCATCGAAAAGGTTAGGCCGGCTCCAGCAGAGGAGCGACATGCGATACGTCGGCGGCTCGTTTTCTGTTGCGGTACTTGTCGTTCGGTGGTTCAGAGACATCAATGTAATTTTTTGTAATTATGTATGGGGTGTTTTATACTTTTGGTGGACTTTTTAAATAGATTCAGATGCTTTTCGCAAAAATAAACTCAATGTAAACCCACAAATATAATTTTAGTATTTAGATTTTTTACCTTCTGTTTAAAACTCAAATAGAATTTTTAAATTTTGAAAATAAAACATGATTATTACGTGAAGTTAGCAACATGGATAGGAGGTTACGGACAAAGCCTTCCTCCCCTTGATCTTCACCGATGCGTCCATGCATTTGCTTCCCCTTTGCCTGCCGCTTCGACGACCGGTGGCGGGATAAAGAATCCTGGTGCCTCGACTTCAACTAGTAGATAGGTAGAGTTTTCGTGCTCGGACGGATGGCATGTGCTTCTTTGAGTCAGTTTTCCAGGCTCCAATCCTCCTCAAGTTCATCCATCGGGACAAATTAGATGGAGCTCCAGCGTAGATTTCTACCAGCGCCTCGAGGAAGAGATGTTAGGATTTCTCGCCGTGCATACATGATGACGAGATTTATTGTCAGGTTCTTTAGATCATTTCAAGGTTTCAACATACCTAAATGACAAATATGAAAAATAAATATACCACGTGGTTTTCCCTTGTCATTGGTCATGGAACGCCAAAGCTATTTCTTAACATTAAAGCATATACAACCGGAATTGCCTAATCTAATTCCCTATATGCCCGCGAACGATCCTTGACACGCCCGCAGACAGCGTCGGCAGGTCCCCATTTGGCCCTCTCCACAACCACCCCTCAAATCTCAAAACCCAAATCCGTGCAAATCCATGCACAATTGATCATACAACCCAATTTCATCGTACATTCAAGCGATACAAACATAGTGTAGCCCGAATAAATTCAGTACATGCCAAAATAAAATTCAATAGTTCATTCTTATATATGACAACAATACAAATCATACCGAGTCATGGCTGGGCATTCCATCAAACACCAAGTCGGCACGCTCGGAGCCGGCATTGCTCGAGGATTCCCGATTCATTTGAAGCACCGGTGAGTTGGCCATCATGTCTGCCTTGAGGACGGCTTGTGAAAGGCTCAACTCCGAGACACTCGTCCACTGGGAGGGCTGAACGGAGTCGTGCAACGACGACAAGTTGTTTGTCCCCGTGGCCACAACTAGCGGATTGGTCTGCGTCGCATCCATGTCCTCAGTAGCGGCTAGGAAGGCTGTGTCCACAACTGCCTTCGCCACCGCTATCTTCTCCCCCGCCCCATGCTCGCACTGCCTCCAGCGGCGCTCCTTGCGGGCAAGCTTCTCCACCTTGCAAGGATCCGCCGCCAAGCCAGGGACCCCAATTGATTTCACCGAGGCATCATCTGTGGTCATGGTGGCAGACAGGATCGTCGGCGACGACATCAGCGACGACGAACGAGGAAAGCCAGCAAGGGAGGAGGTGGGCGGCTGCGCGGAGGCGGGAAATGGAGGACGGGGGTGGGAGGGTTTTGGTCGAAGTGGGGGAGGAAGAGTCAATTTTAAGATGATTTGGGATGGGTCTGACTTGTCGGAGCCGACATGACGCATGTGTCCGGGAGTGTCCGGGCGTCCCCATATCCGCCCTAGATATGAGCCGAATATGAGGAATGTCGTTCAGTCCAGGTGTTTGCGCCGACTATAGGGAGCCCGGCTAAGTGCTGTTTTTTTTGTCTGGTCAGTGACTGGGCAGCCCGTCCGTGGGTTTAGGGTGTGTATTGGAGAGCTCGACAAGTTGTTCGTCCCCATGGTCACAACCAGCAGATTGGCCTGCGTCGCGTCCATGTCCCCAGTAGTGGCTACAAAGGTCGTGTTCGCAGCTGCCTTCACCGCCGCTTCACGCTCGTGCTGCCTCCGGCGGCACTTTTTCCGGGCAAGGTTCTCTGCCTTGTAAGGATCCCCTGCCAAGCCAGGGACCCCGACTGATTCCATCGAGGCATCATCTGTGGCCATGGTGGCAGACAGGATCGTCGACGACGACATCGGCGACGACAGACGAGGACGACCAGCAAGGGAGGAGATGGGCGGCTGCGCGGAGGCGGAGGCAGGAAATGGAGGACGGGGCGGGAGGGTTTCGGTCGAAGTGAAGGAGGAAGAGTCAATTTTAAGATGATTTGGGATGGGCCTGAGTTGTTGGAGCCGACATAACACCCGTGTCCGGGCATCCCATATTCGCCCTAGATATGGGCCGGATATGGGGAATGTCGGTCAGTCCAGGTGTTTGGGCCAGCTATAGCAAGTCCGGCTGAGTGTTGTTTTTTCTTTGGGTGAGTGACCGAGCAGCCCGTTCATGGGTTTGGGGTGTGTGTTGGAGAGTCGGGCTGTATATGCTTTTAGGCCAACTCCACCGCACGACCCCAAACGGACGTCCGGATTGGCCGGATTTTGTCTCTTTGGGGCGCCGATGGGTTCGCCCGTGTCCGGCTTTGTCAGTGGGTCGTGCGTGCGCGCACCGCGCTGCCGCACCCCAAATCGTGTCCGGGGTGGACATGAATAAAAAAAATATAAAAATAACTAAAAATAAATAAATAAACTCATTTAAAAAAACATAAAACATATACAGGGGTCGGCCACAAAACGACCCAGTTTCCACGGCCACTTAAAAGGCCCAGTTTCCACAGCCACTTAAAAGGCCCAGTTTCATAATTAACATATAAAACAAAATATAAAAACGCCTCCCGCGCGCTCCTGCCGCGCTCGTCGGTGCCGTGGCCGTGGCCGTCTTCACTGGCCGCCGGTGTCGTCATCGTCGCTGACGAGGTCGACGTAGGCCGGCGGCGTCCAGAGGTGGGCCGGAGGTGCGTGGTGGACGGGGGTGGGCTGGACGGCCGGAGGTGCCTGCACCACATCCTCCCGTGGCGACGCCTCCCGCTCCGGTGACCGTGGCGGAGTGGGGCACCAGTTCACGCCCACGCCGGCGGCCATCTCCGGAGCAGTGCAGGACCAGCCCCACCCCTAGCCTAGCAGCTGTTGGAACGCGGCCGGCGGGTCCTCCCTCCTCTCCTCCTCCACGGCCACCATCTGCAGCTCCGGGAAGGCGACGTCCACGGCGGCAGAGAGGGCCATGGTCTCCTCCAGGCCGTCCCACTGCCGCTCGTCGTGCGTGTACATGGAGTCGTCCATGACACGCTGCAGGAGACGGGCCTCCTCCTCCACTGTCATGCGAGGAGGTGGAGGGGGCGACGGAGACGGCGATGGCAACGGCGTGGGCGTGACGCCGCGCACCCGCCTACGCCCGCGCTCCTGGGGAGCAGGCGCTGCGCGCTCCTATCGTGGCTGCCGCGGCCCCGGTCGAGGTGCCGGCGAAGAAGGATGCGCGCCTGGTGTCGTGCTCGTCACGAAACCAGGTGTCCCAGAGCACGGAGTCGGGGCGTACCTGGGTGTTGGAAATATGCCCTATAGGCAATAATAAATTGGTTATTATTATATTTCCTTATTCATGATAATCGTTTATTATCCATGCTAGAATTGTATTGATAGGAAACTCAGATACATGTGTGGATACATAGACAACACCATGTCCCCAGTAAGCCTCTAGTTGACTAGCTCGTTGATCAATAGATGGTTACGGTTTCCTGACCATGGACATTGGATGTCGTTGATAACGGGATCACATCATTAGGAGAATGATGTGATGGACAAGACCCAATCCTAAGCCTAGCACAAGATCGTGTAGTTCGTATGCTAAAGCTTTTCTAATGTCAAGTATCATTTCCTTAGACCATGAGATTGTGCAACTCCCGGATACCGTAGGAGTGCTTTGGGTGTGCCAAACGTCACAACGTAACTGGGTGGCTATAAAGGCACACTACAGGTATCTCCGAAAGTGTCTGTTGGGTTGGCACGAATCGAGACTGGGATTTGTCACTCCGTGTAAATGGAGAGGTATCTCTGGGCCCACTCGGTAGGACATCATCATAATGTGCACAATGTGATCAAGGAGTTGATCACGGGATGATGTGTTACGCAACGAGTAAAGAGACTTGCCGGTAATGAGATTGAACAAGGTATCGGGATGCCAACGATCGAATCTCGGGCAAGTATCATACCGCATAGACAAAGGGAATTGTATACGGGATTGATTAAATCCTTGACATCGTGGTTCATCCGATGAGATCATCGTGGAGCATGTGGGAGCCAACATGGGTATCCAGATCCCGCTGTTGGTTATTGACAGGAGAATTGTCTCGGTCATGTCTGCATGACTCCCGAACCCGTAGGGTCTACACACTTAAGGTTCGATGATGCTAGGGTTATAGGGAAAGTATGTACGCGGTTACCGAATATTGTTAGGAGTCCCGGATGAGATCCCGGACATCACGAGGAGTTCCGGAATGGTCCGGAGGTAAAGATTAATATATAGGAAGTATGGTTTTGGCCACCGGAAGTGTTCCGGGCATCACCAGTAGTGTACCAGGACCACCGGAGGGGTCCGGGGGTCCACCAGGTGGGGCCACCAGCCCCAGAGGCCTACATGGGCCAATAGTGGGAAGGGACCAGCCCCTAGATGGGTTGGGGTGAATGAAGGAAATATGCCCTAGAGGCAATAATAAAGTTATTATTTATTTCCTTATAATCATGATAAATGTTTATTATTCATGCTAGAATTGTATTAACCGGAAACATAATACATGTGTGAATACATAGACAAACAAAGTGTCACTAGTATGCCTCTACTTGACTAGCTCGTTAATCAAAGATGGTTATGTTTCCTAACCATGAACAATGAGTTGTTATTTGATTAACGAGGTCACATCATTAGTTGAATGATCTGATTGACATGACCCATTCCATTAGCTTAGCACACGATCGTTTAGTATGTTGCTATTGCTTTCTTCATGACTTATACATGTTCCTATGACTATGAGATTATGCAACTCCCGTTTGCTGGAGGAACACTTTGGGTGCTACCAAACGTCACAACATAACTGGGTGATTATAAAGGAGCATTACAGGTGTCTCCGAAGGTAGATGTTGGGTTGGCGTATATCGAGATTAGGATTTGTCACTCCGATTGTCGGAGAGGTATCTCTGGGCCCTCTCGGTAATACACATCACATAAGCCTTGCAAGCATTACAACTAATAAGTTAGTTGTGAGATGATGTATTATGGAACGAGTAAAGAGACTTGCCGGTAATGAGATTGAACTAGGTATTGGATACCGACGATCGAATCTCGGGCAAGTAACATACCGATGACAAAGGGAACAACGTATGTTGTTATGCGGTCTGACCGATAAAGATCTTCGTAGAATATGTAGGAGCCAATATGGGCATCCAGGTCCCGCTATTGGTTATTGACCGGAGACGTGTCTCGGTCATGTCTACATTGTTCTCGAACCCGTAGGGTCCGCACGCTTAAGGTTACGATGACAGTTATATTATGAGTTTATGCATTTTGATGTACCGAAGGTTGTTCGGAGTCCCGGATGTGATCACGGACATGACGAGGAGTCTCGAAATGGTCGAGACGTAAAGATTGATATATTGGAAGCCTATGTTTGGATATCGGATGTGTTCCGGGTGAAATCGGGATTTTACCGGAATACCGGGAGGGTTACCGGAACCCCCCGGGAGCTATATGGGCCATAGTGGGCCTTGGTGGAAAAGAGAAGAGGCTGCCCTAGATGGGCTGTGCGCCTCCCCCTTCCCCTAGTCCTATTAGGACTAGGAGAGGTGGCCGGCCCCCTCCTCCTCTTTTCCCCCTCCGCGAATCCTATTCCGACTAGGATTGGGGGGGGGGAATCCTACTCCTAGAGGGAGTAGGACTCTCCTGCGCCCTCCTCCTTGGCCGGCCAGCCTCCCCCCTCTACTCCTTTATATACGGAGGCAGGGGGCACCTCTAGACACACAAGTTGATCCACGTGATCTATTCCTTAGCCGTGTGCGGTGCCCCCTGCCACCATATACCTCGATAATACTGTAGCGGAGTTTAGGCGAAGCCCTGCTGCTGTAGTTCATCAAGATCGTCACCACGCCGTCATGCTGACGGAACTCTTCCCCGACACTTTGCTGGATCGGAGTCCGGGGATCGTCATCGAGCTAAACGTGTGCTCGAACTCGGAGGTGCCGTAGTTTCGGTGCTTGATCGGTTGGATCGTGAAGACGTACGACTACTTCCTCTACGTCGTGTCAGCGCTTCCGCAGTCGGTCTGCGTTGGGTACGTAGACAACACTCTCCCCCTCGTTGCTATGCATCACATGATCTTGCGTGTGCGTAGGAAAATTTTGAAATTACTACGAAACCCAACAGGAACATCAAGATCATCACCACGCCGTCATGCTGACGGAACTCTTCCCCGACACTTTGCTGGATCGGAGTCCGGGGATCGTCATCGAGCTGAACGTGTGCTAGAACTTGGAGGTGTCGTAGTTTCGGTGCTTGATCGGTCGGGCCGTGAAGACGTACGACTACATCAACCGCGTTGTTATAACGCTTCCGCTTCCGGTCTACGAGGGTACGTAGACAACACTCTCCCCTCTCGTTGCTGTGCATCACCATGATCTTGCGTGTGCGTAGGAATATTTTTTGAAATTACTACGTTCCCCAACATTCTGAACCAGGCGCCGCGCAATGGCGTTTGACATGTTTCTATGGGGAGGCAAATAGGAGCCTGAGATATAAAACTTGGGACACGATGAGGAGATTGCGAGGAGAGAGTACCCTGCCTTGGGTTTCCATCAGCAACTTTAATGAGATTTTGCGCCAAGAAGAGCAGATGGGCCCAAACACCCGAGACAGCTCGCAGATCGCTGGGTTTCGGGAGGCTGTTGATGTTTGTGGCTTGTTGGACCTGGGTTATAAGGGTTTGGATTGGACATTTGAGAAGCGGGTGATGGGGGGACAATACTGCAGGGTCAGGCTGGATAGAGCATTGGCAACATCTAGTTGTTCGAGCTTGTTTCCATTTGCTAGCGTGGAGCACCTGACAGCAGCGAAGAGTGATCATAGTCCCATCCTACTGTTGAATGACTTGGAGGTTGGGGACCAGAGAATGAACATAAATAAACCGTTTTGTTATGAGTGCACGTGGGAGACAGACAGTCGCTTCGTAGCAACTGTGGAAGCTGCATGGAATGAAGACGACACTGCAGGTTCGGTGTCCGAGCTGGCAAACAAGTTGCATTCTATTTCTTCGGCCATGACGCGATGGGGGCGGCACACTTTTGGTTATGTTCGTATGGAGTTGAGTTCTCTTCGCCGCCAACTAGCTTTGCTACGAGAGGAACCGACACGCATGGGTCCCAGCTAGGAAGAGAAAGCTATTGAGGATCGAATGATAGAATTAGCCTATCGGGAGGAGATAATGGCGAGGCAGCGATCCCGCATCACCTGGCTTTCTGAAGGTGATCGGAACACATAATTTTTTCAGAGGAAAGCAAGCGCGAGAAGGTCTAAGAACAGAATAACACAGTTGAACCGGGAGGATGGCTCCGCTTGTACGGATAGGGACGAGCTGGCCAACATGGCAACGGAATTTTATGCAAACCTGTATACATCGGAGGGCACTATTGGCATGGAAGAGGTGCTATCACATATACCGGTGCGAGTAGATGGCATAATGAACTCAAAGTTGAATGAAACTTACAGCAAAGAGGAAGTAAAGGAGGCCCTCTTCCAAATGTTTCTGACCAAAGCACCGGGCCCGGACGGTTTCCCTGCCCACTTCTTTCAGAAGCATTGGGAACTTTGTGGGGATGAGGTAACAAGAATGATCATTCGAGTGCTCGATGGAGTAGATTCACTGGAGGAGATTAACAACATGTTCATTGTTTTAATTCCCAAGATAGCGAGTCCAAAAGTTTTAGGACAATATCGGCCAATAAGCCTTTGTAACATGATCTACAAGATAGCCTCAAAGGTCTTAGCAAATCGGCTGAAATCCATTCTCCCCGATATCATCTCTGAAGAGCAGTCGGCTTTCGTTCCTGGACGCCTTATAACGGATAACTTCATAACAGCCTATGAGTGCTTGCATTACATGAAAACTAGGAGGGTCAAAGGTAACTGATATTGTGCTCTAAAACTAGATATGATGAAGGCATATGATCATTTGGAGTGGTCATATCTTGAGGCAGTGATGACTAAGATGGGATTCAGCCCTAGGTTCATTGCTACTGTAATGAGGTGTGTGTCCTCGGTCTCTTTCTCTGTTCTCTTCAATGGAGGGATCTTGGATGTTTTCAGGCCTTCCCGGGGCTTGCGGCAAGGAGACCCTGTATCGCCTTACCTGTTCTTGCTAGCGGCCGAGGGTTTATCGTGTCTATTGAAGGCCCAAGGGGCAGTGCGTGGGATAGAGGTTGCTCCAAATGCTCCTACAGTTAACCACTTGCTTTTTGCCGACGACAATTCGCTATTTTTTGAGGCCTCCGATGAGAGTGCTACAAGAGTCAGAGATATACTAACAACATATTGCAATGCCTCTGGCCAAAGGATAAATCAGGAAAAGTCTTCCATCTTCTTCAGTAAAGGAGTGCCTGTTTTGACAAAAGAGTCGATCAAGCAAACTTTGAATGTTCATAATGAATCTTTATCAGAGAAATACCTAGGCTTACCCTCGGATGTGGGTAGAGCAAAGGAAGGATCCTTTAGATATCTCAAGGACAGAATCTGGAAGCGAGTTCAAGGGTGGATGGAGAAGTGCTTATCAGCGGGGGGTAAAGACGTTCTCATTAAATCCGTGGCCCAATCCATCCCTACATATTCGATGGCGTGTTTCAAATTACCACGGGGTCTCTGTGAGCATATCAATGGCATATTTCGGAAATTCTGGTGGGGAAGTAAGAATGGAGAAAGGAAAATAGCGTGGGTCTCATGGAGTACAATGACTAAACCGAAATACATGGGAGGTTTAGGATTTCGAGACATTGAATTGTTCAACCTGGCATTGCTTGCTCGCCAAGCCTGGAGGCTGTTACAGGAGCCTGAGACGTTGAGCGCAAGAGTTCTTCGAGCCTGCTATTACCCCGATGCAAATATCCTCGACGCTACCCTGGGTCAGGCCCCGTCCCAGGTTTGGCGATCGATTTTGGAAGGGAGGGATGTGTTGTCTTTAGGGCTGATCAAGAGAATAGGTGATGGTTCCACTACCCAGATTTGGACAGACAATTGGATAGCGAGGGACTATGAACTACAACCGATTTGCGCTTTAACAGCTAACCCACCAACTTCGGTGGCGGAGCTTATCAATCCCGTGACTTGCTCTTGGGACAGGCAAATGCTCTCAGATAATTTCATAGCACTGGATATTGAGATGATCATCAATATACCCATCAGTAACCGCATGCAAGATGACTTCTGGGCCTGGCACTATGATCGGCGTGGTGTTTTTTCAGTTCGTTCAGCGTACCGGATGATTACGGCTATTAAAGCTCCAATGTTCAAGAAAGCGGAAAGCGTAAGCGAAGCGGAAGGCCACAGCTTAGAGCAATGAGCGCTTAAGCGCAACTTAATCGCACTTAAGCGTTTTTTGAAATTGGCTAGAATTTGACAGATTTTGAATGATATACACATGAAAATAGGAAGCATGGCACATGGGTAATTGAAGTAGCATCTGAAATACAGTTCACACAATAGCAAATACATATCAGGTTAGCATAGCAAGCAAAATAACAACTAAAATGCAGTTCTGTTCAAATAGACATAACCTAACAGATATCATGCGGACAGAATTTTGCCAAAATATGAAGGAAATAGTTCTTTAACATAGCCTAGTAATAAGATAAATAGCATATTGCCATCATTGCGCAAGCAGACCAGCAGAAGAAGTACAAAATTGCCAAAATTTGGTCAAATTTAAATAAAAAATGTTTAATCTACCGCTTAGGGAAAAAGCGAAGCGCTTTGCCATCGCTCAACGCTTAATCGCGCTTTGCCATCGCTCAATGCTTAATCGCGCTTAAGCGTCACTTAAAAACGCTTTCTTGAGATCGGGGCACTCAAACGTTGCAGCTGACAGGAGATCATGGACACAGGTATTGTCGTGGTTTTGTCACGGCAGATGTCCTAGAGAAAGGACTTAGTCGTGAAGCCATCGCGACGGGTTAAGCTTGAAGGGGTTAAAGCGGACACAAGGACGCAAGAGAGTTTATACTAGTTCGGCCCCTTCAATGAAGGTAAAAGCCTACGTCTAGTTGTGATGGAATTGATGGGTGTTTCGATGACTAGGGAGCAAACAAGCTTCGCCTATGTCTCGAGTTGTTGTCTGTTGTCCTTGAACCGCCGCCGGGTCGTCCCCTTATATACATGGGTGACGCCCGTCGGTTTACAGAGTCCCAACACCGGCTCGTAGATGCGTCCGGTTTGGTCTCTACTTATTCCTAACTTACAATACAAGTTACATATTCACGCCGGTTTACGCCTACAGGCTCTCAACCGATTATGGGTCTTGAGCCCTCATCTACCTTCATGGGCTTTAACATACTTAACTGCTGATGAAGTTAACCCGGCCCAGATAGGCCGGTTTACGCCCAGTAGTAATATCCCCAACATTAGGCCCCAGATTGATTTGAACAGGTTCATGTCAATCCTTAGCAAAAATTTCAGCTTCAACATCTTCTTGTAGTTTGGTGAACCGCCGTGATGTCATCTTCTCTGATTGCTGTAAACCGACGCGACGTCATCTGTCATCAAGAAACTATCCATGATACCTTCTTGTTTAATAGATCTGCGATAATCGAGGCGATAGCTCTGTTTCCAAACTTGTGGCCCCTTGATTTTCGCGCCTGACCCATGTCCTCACTTTATAAATAGGACCGAAGGGTCATTTCTTTTTCCCCTTTGTGCCCTTCTGCTTCTTCTTCCTCGCGTCGCCCAGCTTCAGAGCTTCGCCGCCGCCGTCGACCTCTGCACCAGCTTTGGCCGCTGCATCAACCTGAGCGTACCAGAGCACCGCGGCGACCTTCCGCTCCTTCCTCAGCTCCGGTAAGTCTTCTATCCTTTTCATCATAGATCTGTTCTAGGGTTTCCATGTTCTCTAGCGTTCGTCGCTTGTTTCTTGTTCATATGATAGATCCTTAGACGAGTCTGTGAATCTTCGCTCTGTGTAGCAGTAGTTTTTATCCTCCGTCTTCACTTTCGCATATTAAGACCATAGATCTTATCCGTACCTTTGCTTATTGATTCGACACTGCTCCTTTTGGGCCTTGAATATTTATCTCCTTTATAAACATGTTCCAGATCCAAAGCTGTAGTATAATCTTGTGAAATCTGTTTTTGCGTACTTACTCATCTGCAGTCTTGACTGTTCAATGCTTAGATCAGGCGGTTTAACTTTGTAGAAAATTTTTACAAACCGGTATATACCATTAGTCCCCTTGTTGAACCGCCAGATGTTGGTTGCTTCATGAAACTCCGGTTCAGATAGTTCTGTCTCCGGTTTAATAGTGCCCATACCAACGTACCTTGATCAAATGCATTTTTGAACCGGGATCTTCTAACTTGTAGATTCCATCATGGCCAAGCAAGTGTATGAGTGCAATTGGGTCCATTCTCGCGTCACAGAGGATCAACTGGACGATTTAGTCCTGATTGGCGCCTTGGGCAGCAAAGATACCATCCATTGGAGGGCTCCTGGCAAAGAATGCCCGCCCCCCACACCTCGAGAAGGAGAGGTTGTTGTTTTCGTAGATCACCTAGCCCGGGGCTTTAAACCGCCCGGTTCTAAATTTTACCGGGATGTTTTAGCTGATTTCCAACTCCATCCGCAAGACACTGGCCCCAACTCTGTTACAAATATGTGCCACTTCCAAGTGCTCTGTGAGGTGTTCTTTCAAGAGGAGCCCACAGTGGAATTATTCAGAGATCTTTTCCATCTAAACCGCCGTACTGAGTTTACTGATGGCTCCAATATGGAGTTGGGTGGCATGGCGATTCAAAAAAGGAAAGAGGTCACATACCCTCACGCCAAGCTGCACAGTCACCCCAAGGAGTGGAATCAGACATGGTTCTACTGCAAAGACACCTCCCCTATTGGTGAGAATCCCTTGCCTGGCTTTCGTCCGGAGCGGCTCAGCAATACACACCCTTTTCCTCAAAGATTGACTACCCAGGAGAGAAGCAAATATGCTCCACAGCTATCAAAGCTCAGAGCCTTTATGGCCAACGGTTTGACAGGGGTTGATCTCGCTCGCTGCTGGATATCATGGAGCATACTGCCCCTTAGTCAACGCTCCGGTTTGATGTGCGAGTATACTGATAGTGTTGATGACCCACTGCGACACTCCAAACTCCAGCTCTCCGGTGAAGAAATCACAGAGGCTGTGCGTAAAATATTGAATGAACCGAAACACGTCTGCGCTAGAACCGGCCTGCTTCCCTTCTATGCTACCAACAAACCGCCAGCTGTAAGACTTTGATTTTTCTCTTTGCTGAATCTGTTATTGATATGTCTGGTTATTGTTTTTAATATCAGTGTCTGCATAATCAGGGCGATGATCCGTTTTGGAGCAAAAAACTGCTGCAGGAGAAACCAGAGAAAACAGATAAACCGGAAAGAGCAACCCGGCAAAAGACTAAGGCTGTGAAGAAGACTGCCCACCGGAAAAGAACCACTGCATCTTCTAATCCGGCCCCTGATGATGAGGTGGATAATCCGGACTTTGAGGTAGAGCTTGACTCACTTGGTTTATTTTTCATGCGTCTTATTGATGATGATATTTGTCAGGATGATGCCGAAGCCAGCCACGCGGATGTTGCAGAGGTAATTATTCTCTCCTCCGATTCAGAAACTTTGCCTTCACAAAATTCCGTCAGGCAAACCAGAAAGTTAAATTTTCTCATCCTCTTGCTTATTTGGATCCTAAACTTCTTATGAAGACTCAACAACACGAAGCTCGCCGCACCACCCGGCACAGCGGCCAGGTAGTTACCTCCGCTGGTTTACCGAACAGTCCGGTTCGGAAACGTCATTCCGAGGTCTCTAATTTGCTTGCCAGTGCTTGTCCTAAAGCGGTCTGCTTTCGTCAACCTCTTAATCCATCTGACTCCGATTACCAGGTTATTTTCCACTCATCTTCTGGCGAGTCATCGGCCACTCAGCTCCCGCCGCTCAAAACGGTGCTTGGGTAAGCTATATTTATTGTGATGTTTGCAGTACATTGCCTTAGAACACATGTTGTATTTAATTTGGTTATTCTTCTCAGGGCCGAACCTAGGCCAAGCAAGAAGGCCCGCCTGGACAAAGCGGCCAAAGAAGATGTCATTCTTGAAGCGGCTATCTCTGAGGATATTCCCAACAATCCACCGCAGCCAGATGATGATCTTATTGCTGAAGAGAGGCCTGTTGATACCTCAGGCCCTATCCAACAGCCCACGGGTTCCATCCGGATTGAAAGCTCCACCGGTCCAGCAAAACCTACTGAGAAGCCAACAGCTCCAGTGCAAACCGGCGGTACCAAGGATGATGAGGTTGTCATTACTGGCACTGGCCATACTGAACCAAGCAATCCTGTCGCTTTATCCAAACATTCTACCAAGGAAGAATTTGCTGCTTTTGGCAAAGGCACGTGGAACGCTGATCTGACGGCTTACGCTGCTCTGAACGCCCAAGATATCCATTCCGGCTATCTGAACCGGCTGTATACCAACCGTGACTACGAAGCCGGTCTGGTTAATATGATGAAAGATAAATATGAGGTAACTTCCATATGCTTCTTCCTGCTTGTATGCTTTTATTCTTGCTGACTCTCCTAGCCCCCAAGGGCCGGTTTGAACTATTCTTTCAAACCGGGACTTAATAATATAAATCTTGATGCTTTGAAATTTGCTGATGTAGCCCCCAAGGGCCGGTTCAACTTAGCGTAGTTAAACCAGTACTTTAAGTAATTGAAACTGCCGCATCAGAATACATATGATCAAATAGCCATTAGCCCCCAAGTGCCAAGTTGAATGCTTGCATTGATCTTGGGACTTTGTAAACAATTGAAAGATGAAGATCGAATACGCATTAGCCCCCAAGTGATAAGCGCATAACTTGTTATGTGGTTGGTACTTGAATCCTTCTACCGATTTGTTGAAACATATATCTGTATGCCTGCAGGCGAAGCTGAAGGCGAAAGAAAACCAAGTCATCGATCTGTAAGAAAACCTGAAAACCCAACAGGCTGAAACCTACAAAGCAAAAGAGGAATTGGTCAGTGCCTTAAGCGCCATGGAACAACTTAAGGAGACCTTCAAGAAGAAACGGGCGGATTGGGCCACTGAAAAGTCCACTTTGATCAAATGAGCAGAGGATGCCGAGGCTGCACTAAAACCAGTGACGGATGAACTGACTAGCATAAAGTGGCACGTTCATGCCATGACCACTGCTATCTTTGGTAAGCCAGCTTGCCTTCTGAATTGGTTCTGCCTTCTTACAGAGTCGCCGGTTTATTAACCCTTTATGGTATTTCAGGGACACGTATTGGTCACTTGGGGTCAGATGTGCGAAAGAAATTGAAAGCCGCCTATACCTTGGTTGAACAATTGTATATTGGTGCCCAGCGGATCATCTGTACCGCGTCTCATAACAAACCGACGCCCAGTTTGATTCAAGATACTCTGATGAAACTGTCAGTGCTTCCTGCCCGGGTTGAAGAGCTGAAGAAATCTGCTGCTTGAACCGGCGCAATCAATGCTTTAATCCGGGCAAAAGCCTGGGTGCCGGATTTTGATCCTATTGAAGCGGCTCAGGGTTATCCCAGCTTGAAGGAAGACGGGTCAGAATTTGGTGAAGCGGATTTGCGAGCCATAAACCGGGAGGTACGTCTGCTAGCTTGTCAACTGGCTGAGGAAGCAGATTTGTCTCATTATCAAGCCCAATATGACAACCGAAACAAGCGAATAGCTGCACCAATCCATGAATCGGAAAACCTGATCCCTCCAATCCGTAAGCATACTTATGCTCCCGATATTGACCCGTCTTCGCTAATCCATGACGAAGCTGTTTTTCAAGCATTAATGGGAATCGACTAGACAACTGTGGATTTCCAGCCACTGGGTAGAGAAACGGAAGCTGAAGCGACGCAGGATGACCCACAACCATCAGGCCAGGCTGGTGGCCAAGCTTAAACCGGAAGCCGGTTTTAAAACTGTCTCTCCTTTGTGAAAAACAATTATGTTATTATGGGCACCATGTTGCCTTGTAATAGGCTAGCTGATACCTTTGATGTTGATATGCCTTCGTGCATAACTTGTTCTTCCTGTGGTAATGAACTTTCCAAAATACTTTCTGAAATAAGAAATTCGTTAAGTGCCACCGCGGTTGTACCGTCAGGCGGAATATGATGTCTGTATATATAAAGTCAAAACATCCAAAACAAAATTTTAAGTATATGATCAAAAAATTTGAGATACATAATACATGCCACCGTTGAGTGTGAAGTTGTCCTGGCCAACCTTGAAGCGGACTTTTGCAAACCCACACTGTTGGAGGAAATAACAACTCATGTATATGTATATGACGCTGGTTACCATGTAAACCGTGCCGGGTTATAATAAACACCGTGTTACTCCATAAGAGGATGTTAACAACAAGGATCAAACCGGACAAATAGTCTCTGGATTGACGTGAACTGTGTTCCGTCAATTGATTGGTTAAAACATTTTGTCGGTTTAAAGAACACAATAAAAAGCAAAAAAAACCTTCAAAGAAAAGTATGAAGCAAAAGCAACGACAAAAACGTTTGCCAAAAAAGATTTATTTAAGCTGATCAAATGGCGTAACCATGGCCAAACACGACCAAGCTCCCGTTAGGTGTAACTATGGTTCTAGTTAGCCAGGTCCCCAAGTGATTCTTGTGGCATTTATGCCGACCAAATGGCGTGGTCATGGTTCGGGTTCGACCAAGCCCAGAGTGATTATGTGGCCTTAGGCCGATCAAGAGGCATGACTGGTTCAGACATGACCAAGTCCCCAAGTGATCTGGTGGCTTTCGCCTATCAAGAGGCATGGTATTGGTTCGGACACGACCAATCCTCCAAGTGATATAACACGATGCTTTTAGCAAAGCGAACTCAAGGGGTAAACCGGAGGCCGCTTTAGAGCAACTCCGTGTAACCTCACATGATGTAAAAGAACAGATACCCCGCTTTAGCTGAGGTTCCGGTTTATTTAATCATAATACATTGTCGTAATATGTACATAAGTATAGCCAATGGCTCAGGTATAGTAAGGCCGAAGATGAGCTATATTCCATGGCCTATTAGTCTCCTCCTCTGATGTACGTGAATCCTTATGCTCTCGAATATCGATCAGATAGTACGACCCGTTGTGCAGATTCTTGCTGACCATGAAAGGCCCCTCCCAAGGTGGGGATAGCTTATGCATATCAGTCTGATCTTGGATGAGCCGAAGCACCAAATCTCCTTCCTGAAAAGCTCTGGTTCTGACCCGGCGACTGTGATAACGACGAAGATCCTGCTGGTAAATCGCCGATCGGGCGGCTACAATGTCACGCTCTTCATCCAACCAGTCCAAAGCATCTTGCCGTGCTGTCTCGTTGTCCGCTTCAATATAAGCCGTGACACGAGGTGAATCATGACGGATATCACTGGGGAGAACCGCCTCCGCTCCATAAACCATGAAGAACGGTGTGTATCCTGTTGATCTGTTGGGTGTTGTATTGATGCTCCATAACACAGATGGTAATTCTTCTATCCAACAACCCGGTGTTCTTTGCAAAGGAACCATGAGCCGGGGCTTGATGCCTCTCAAGATCTCTTGATTAGCTCTTTCTTCTTGACCATTGGACTATGGATGTGCCACTGATGAAACGTCGAGCCGGATGTGCTCCCGTTCGCAGAACTCCTTCATAGCACCTTTGGACAAATTGGTACCATTATCTGTGATAATACTGTGCGGAAAGACAAACCGAAAAATCACCTTTTTGATGAACTAAACCGCCGTGGCCGCATCACACTTGCTAACAGGTTCTGCCTCCACCCACTTTGTAAACTTGTCAACCGCCACCAGGAGGTGGGTCTTCTTATCTTTGGACCTTTTGAAAGGCCCAACCATATCCAGCCCCCAAGTCGCAAATGGCCAAGTAATTGGAATCATTCTCAATTCTTGAGCCGGTACATGAGCACGTCTCGAAAACCTTTGGCAACCATCACATCGCCTGACCAGATCCTCCGCATCAGCATGAGCAGTTAACCAATAGAAACCATGGCGAAATGCTTTAGCCACCAGAGACTTTGAACCGGCGTGGTGACCACAATCTCCTTCGTGGATCTCACGCAAAATTTCACGACCTTCTTCAGGAGACACGCAACGTTGAAAAGCTCCTGATACACTGCAATGATGCAACTCACCGTTGATGACAGCCATGGACTTGGATCACCGGATTATCTGCCGGGCCAGAATCTCATCTTCTGGCAACTCGCCCCGGTTCTTGTACGCCAGGTAAGGAAGCGTCCAATCCGGAATAACATGAAGAACTGCCACCAATTGAGCCTCCGGATCAGGAATAGCCAAATCCTCTTCACCAGGGATCTTCACCGACGGGTTGTGCAGTACATCCAAAAAAACATTGGGCGGGACCGGTTTGCGCTGAGAGCCCAGCCGGCTTAAAGCGTCCGCCGCTTCATTTTTCCGCCGGTCCACGTGGTCCACCTGATAGCCTCTGAAATAACCTGCAACAATATCCACCTCACGACGATATGCTGCCATGAGTGGGTCCTTGGAGTCCCAAGTGCCAGACACTTGCTGAGCCACAAGGTCCGAGTCACCGAAGCACTTAACTCGACTTAGATTCATCTCCTTAGCCATCCGAAGACCATGGAGCAAGGCTTCATACTCAGCTGCATTGTTAGTACAAGGGAACATTAAACGGAGAACATAAAAAAACTTATCACCTCGTGGGGAAGTTAATACGACTCCAGCCCCCGAGCCTTCCAACTGCCTGGATCCGTCAAAATGGATGGTCCAATATGTACAATCCGGCTTTTCTTCAGGTGCTTGCATTTCCGTCCAATCATTAATGAAATCAACAAGTGCTTGAGACTTAACCGCTGTCCGAGGCACATACTTCAAACCGTACAGCCCCAGCTCTATGGCCCACTTTGCAATCCGGCCAGTTGCTTCCCGGTTCTGGATGATATCTCCCAAAGGAGCAGAACTGACTACCGTGATTGAGTGCCCTTGGAAATATTGCTTAAGCTTCCGGCTTGCCATAAAAACTCCGTACACCAGCTTCTGCCAATGCGGATACCTTTGCTTGGACTCAATGAGTACCTCGCTGATATAATAGACCAGACGTTGAACCGGATGTTCCTTACCTGCCTCCTTTCGCTCCACCACAATAGCCACGCTGATCGCACGAGCATTAGCAGCAACATATAGTAGTAACGGCTCCTTGTCAATGGGAGCGGCGAGCACAGGCGGATTGGCCAATTGCCGCTTTAAGTCCTCAAATGCTTCATCAGCAGCAGAACTCCAGACGAACTGATCCGTCTTTTTCAACATCTGATACAAAGGGATCGCCTTCTCACCAAGGCAGCTGATAAACCGGCTTAACGCGGCAATCCGGCCTGCCAGGCGTTGAACATCATTGATACACTTCGGTTTAGCCAGGGAGGTGATGGCTGTGATCTTCTCCGGATTAACCTCAATTCCCCTGTTGGACACCAGAAAACCCAATAACTTGCCCACTGGTACACCAAAGACACACTTGTCCGGATTAAGCATCATCTTGTACGTCCTTAGGTTATCAAAGGTTTCCTTCAAATCGTCAACCAGAGTCTCCTTCTCCCTGGATTTAACCACGATATCATCCACGTAAGCATGTACATTACGGCCAATCTACTTGTGAAGATAATTTTGTACACACCGTTGATAAGTTGCCTGGGCACTTTTGAGCCCAAAGGGCATAGACACATAGCAGAAGGCTCCAAAGGGAGTTATGAATGCCATCTTCTCCTGGTCCTTAACTGCCATTTTGATCTGATGATAGCCAGAATATGCATCCAAAAAAACTTAAACGCTCACAACCCGCCGTAGCATCAATGATTTGATCAATACGGGGGAGGGAAAAAGGATCTGCTGGACAAGCCTTATTAAGATTTGTGTAATCCACACACATGCGCCAAGTGCCATTTTTCTTAAGGACTAGCACCGGATTGGCAAGCAACTCGGGGTGAAAAACTTCAACAATAAAGCCAGCTGCTAAGAGCCTGGCCACCTCTTCTCCAATCGCCTTGCGTCTTTCTTCGTTAAACCGGCAGAGGAACTGTTTCACCGGTTTATATTTAGGATCCACATTAAGTGTGTGCTCAGCGAGTTGCCTCGGTACACCTGGCATGTCAGAAGGCTTCCATGCAAAAATGTCCCGATTCTCATGGATGAACTCGATGAGCGCGCTTTCCTATTTCGGATCCAAGTTGGCACTGATGTTGAACTGCTTGGACGAATCGCCAGGCACGAAGTCAACAAGCTTAGTTTCTGCTGCCGATTTGAACTTCAGGGCCGGATCATGCTCCGTAGTTGGCTTCTTCAACGGAGTCATGTCCGCCGGATCAACATTGTCTTTATAGTACTTCAACTCCTCGGTGGCACAAACCGACTCTGCATACGCCGCATCTCCTTCCTCGCATCCCAAAGCGATTTTGCGGCTTCCGTGAACCGTTATTGTCCCCTTGTGACCCGGCATCTTGAGCTGCAAATACACATAACAGGGCCGAGCCATAAACTTGGCGTATGCCGGTCGCCCAAACAGGGCATGACATGGACTTTGGATTTTCACCACTTCAAACGTCAATGTCTCCGACCTGGAATCATGATCATCCCCAAAGGCCACTTCGAGAGCTATCTTACCAACGGGATATGCTGATCTGCCAGGCACTACATCGTGGAATACTATATTAGACGGTTTGAGATTCTTATCTGTTAGTCCCATACGACGGAAGGTCTCATAGTACAGGATGTTAATGCTGCTTCCTCCATCCATGAGCACCTTGGTGAACTTATAACCTCCCACCTGAGGCGCCACCACCAGAGCCAACTGACCCGGATTATCGACCTAGGGTGGGTGATCCTCTCTTCTCCATATGATTGGTTGTTCGGACCAACATAGATAACGGGGTGTGGCCGGTTCAACAGAGTTGACTGCCCGTCTCTGCACCTTCCGGTCTCGCTTTTCCAAGCTAGTGGTAAAGACATGGTACTGCCCACTACTCAACTGCTTTGGGTTGCTCTGGTAACCTGACTGTTGCTGCTGTTGGTTGTAACCACCCTGGTTGTTCTGACTATTTTGACCATTATGTCCGCCCGGATTACCATTAAATCCTGAACCGGAACTTCCTCCACCGTAACCCGGCTCGGACCCTAAGCCACCGCCAGATCCGTGATCATACCGGAAATTATTAGAATTCTTGAACTCCTGCATAATAAAGCAATCCTTCCAAAGGTGGTTTTCTGGCTCCTCCTTCGTCCCATGTCTTGGACAGGGCTGGCTTAGCAGATAGTTCAGGCGATTTGGGTTAGGGTTAGGTGCTCCACTACGATTTTTCGGGTGACTCGATGTGACGCCCGGATAATTAAGCTACAGTAAATATTTGCTAATGATGCCACGTCACCTCGGTTGCTGTTGATAAAATCACTCTAGTTCAAAATGATTCAAATTCAAATTTAAAATATAGGCAAACAACAAAAGTTTTCAAACCATGAAACCAAAATGTTCAAGGTGGGTCAGATAAATCATGTGTAAATGCGATGGAGAAACCAAACCTTGATAAATTGTTAAGGGCTCTAAACTAATTAAAACCGTAGTGAAAACAATTGAATAAATACCTCTTGGATTTTTTTTAAAAACATATTAAAAATATTTTATTGTGGGTTAAGAATTGATGTGACAACAGTTTGTTTATAAATACTAAATTAGGTACAAGGGGTGATTTTTGTAAAACAAAAAATTAAAAGAAACTAGAAATAAAACAGAAAAGAAAATAAGAAAAAGAATCAAAACAAAAACAGAACTAACACACACACAAAAAAAGGAAAGAACCCCCCCAGGGCTCCGGCCCAGCAGCCCCCGACCCAACTGGGCCAAGTCCCGGCCAGGCCGGCCCACCCCCCATGGCTCCTTAACCCGACTCCCCTCCCAGTCAACCCTAGCACCACTCCCACTCCTCCCCGCCGCCCCCACGATCTGGATCGGGCTCGACCCCGATCCCGTCGCCCCCATCTCACGATCCCCACTCTCCCTCTCGTTTCCCCACTCTCTCCCCTCGTTCTGGATCGGGGGCGCTTCCCCCCTCGACCCCGGCGCCCGCGTCGACCGCCACCGCCGACCCCACCGCTGATCCCCGACAACGGCGCCCCGCGACCCACCTCGCCGGAGAACCCCCTCGCCCGATGACTCGTCCTCCTCCCCAGACCCCTCCCACTCGGCTGGTTCTGGATCGGGGAGGGGATCAATCCCGCACCACCCGTCGCCGCCGTGCTCGGCCACAACGTCGGCACCGCTCCACCGCCCCTCCCTCGCCGGACCGTCCTCGTCTTCCTCCTCAACAGCCGTCAACGAACCTCACCGCCCTCGCTTCCCTCCATCGCCAGTGAGGCCCTCGGCCTCCTCTTCCCCTCTCCCCCTGTCGAACACCGTCCGCCTCGCCCGACATCGTGCCCGCCGCTCCAGGCCGCACTCGCCCTCCACCACTACAGCCTGCACGCGCCTATGATCGAGGCTTCCGCTGACTCGTCTATGATCGAGCTCTTGTATTCGAGCCCTCGAGGCCCCTGGCTTGTAATATGATGCTTGTATGACTTATTTTATTTGTAGAGTTGTGTTGTGATATCTTCCCGTGAGTCCCTGATCTTGATCGTACACGTTTGCGTGTATGATTAGTGTACGATTGAATCGGGGGCGTCACAAGTTGGTATCAGAGCCGACTGCCTGTAGGAATCCCCCCTTCCACACTCCTTGGTCGAAGTGAGTCTAGACATTACAAAAACTTTTACTAACATGGCTGTGCGCCTTACGGGCCCACGTCGCCATTTGGGTGGTATTAGGATCTTTTATTCCTCGACCTATACTCTGGGACTCTGATCTCTCTTCTATTCGGGTTAAATGATTTTGCTAAAATCTAACTCTAGGTTCTCGTTATCACTTCCTGCCGAAGAGCACCTTCATTACAGATGATCGACTTCTTCACTAGAAGATTCCAAAGATAATCTCCGTTGTTCTCTTGAGACACTTGTGCCCATCGCCTTTGCAAATTCCCTACCACTATTATATTATTATGGATAACTACATACACTTTTGCTTTCAATCCCATTGATCTTGTTATTACAAGATACCTCGAAAATTCTCTCTATTGCTCCGAGAATACTTTGTGCCTACTGCCTTGCAATTCATTACCCACATGAATACCTCTACGGATAAATCCTCGCACTTATCGAGTATCCGCTCATTCCCAGTTGTTCATGTGTTCCGCAAAGGACTTTGAAATACCTTTCGATCTTCCAAAAATCCTCAGGAGCCTATTGCTCTTGAAATTCTTGCTTGCTTACATTTTGGTTAATCCAATGAGTCTAGTAATCCTATTGGCATCCTTTGTCACTATCATTTTAAGTCCGTTGATTCTATATGTGTGTGAATGCATGCAATCATCAGTTGATCATTATAAATTACCTTCCGGCTCACACGTCTTTCGAACATGAGCTGGTTCTTGGCCAATCAGATTGCCATCGATCTTACCCCTAAGTCTAGTTGACTTATCCATCCTTGATGAGAGCTTTTGCTCCTGATCCCTTGAATTGAAAATCATAATTACTATGCTATTTAGATGTTGAATTATTCGAATGTTCTATAAATCGATGCATTTTCATTCCTTCTTCCTCTGATTGGGTATTGATACTCACATCAGCTCCATTGTGGATCGCCATATCCACTGTTGGATTATTATCCAACAGTGTCCTTCAATAATTAATCACCTTGTGAGTTCTTTCTCCGATACATAATGCCTTTGGTAAATTGTATCCTCTCCTTTTGCCAACCATGCTCTGCTTTCGAGCTGGTGATATCTACTCTTGAAGATTGTGTTATATTTTTCCACGATACCCTAATGGATTGATCCGATGCCTTCCTTTATATGTGAGAACTCGGAAGTTTTCACGAGTCATACTCATCTGGTATTTCACCAGGTAAAACTTTCAACACTAAGGCCTTTGTCAAAGCGAAAAGTGAATGGAAGGTTATACATTGAAGAAGTGGGAGTCGACCTTGAACCTTGCGTTCATGCCCAGGGACACGATGTATAACTTATCATGGAAGCTGCTCGTAAAAATAATTACCCCTTGTTATAAGTTCATCTTGTATCCATGGTTCGATCCTTTATGATCGTGGATTCCGACCATGTTCTCCTTTAAATACCATTTCTCGTGCAAGTTTAAGCACTTGCCTTCTGCAAAGCAATACCCCAGTCCAACCTCTACTTTGGTCCATCATCGAGTATTACCCCCCTCTGGTATCTCGAGATTATCGCGGAACTGCATAACTTCTTATGAGTTATTCTTCAAGTATTATTTCTCACTGATTCCAAAATTTTCCCCGGGTTCTGAGTTGTTAGACACTCAAGGACACCGACAGTGAATCGAGTCTGTACTCCGAATCAATAACTATAAGTAATTTTTATTGCTTACGAGTTTAATAATCCTTCAAGTCATTCCTAGCCCGGTTGGCTATATCATCATCGTGCTAAATTTTAACTGTGCTACCTGGTCCTTCTTCCCGGAACACAACTTTCGACGGTGAGCTAAGCTTACGTCGATCTTTCTCGTCATATCTTTCACCCTGGACAACAAGCTTGATTTTGAGTTTGTGTCGTACCCATGGTTCCGATAACCTTTTGCTTCATAATTCCTTTGACTTGATGTCATCGCCGATAGATTACATCTTCATGAAATCTCTCGACAAATGTGTCGAGATCAGCACCAACATCTTGGGCTCTTCCAGGATATCCATCGAATTCATGATGAGAATTACCATCTTTTCCCTCGGTGATTTATATTATCATCGACCACTTTATTGCCTTCCGTTCAACATAAACTTGTTCGTGTTTTGTGTTACACGTTGAGATCCTTGCTACCCTGCAGTTCTTCTTGTTCTACCTTGGAGTATTGCATTCTTTTAGGTCAAGAATGTCATGGGAAATTCACCACCCTTAAGAATTCTTGATACAAGTGATACTTATTAACATCACCATTCTTTTCTTGGTCCCCGTGTTGTTTCTAACCGGAATACCGACAAATGGTCTGTGATGTGTAAATTCTAAACTTCTAGCAACCCTATTGCTTTGAAGTTATTGGTCTGCAGCGTTTCTTTAGAAATTCTATTGCTTATTGAATCATCATTCGAACATTGATCGTGCTACCTAGTCCAGATTCCTGGGTGCACCCTTCTATCATTGATCAGTTGAGTATGTTCCCCTCGAGCATACATCATTATATCATTGATCCGACAAATGATATTTCCTTGTTCACATAATTGTGGAAATCCATCTTTTGGAAATCTCGATGAATTGTCGCTGAGTTCATCAGCCACCTCCTCATTCTATCCTTGATTTAATAATGAACTCATGATTCGGAACTTGCTTCCACAGTTCAATTCCCGAGAATCTTACAATGTCATCTTGACAATTTGTGTTGCACCTTTTCTTCTCAGGCATCCTGAGTCTAAGGTATCCTAACACCGATCAGATCTGAATCTCGGTCAGATATGATGGTTGGAACATTTTTCCAAGAGTTATAACACTGGTCCTTTATGACCCGGTAAGGTGATGGCATGCCCAACACACCTGGCCGGAGGCCCTATTGTTATAAATTCCTTTTCAGCAAGGTTAGCCATTCTTCCACGAGGAAATTGTAAGACTTATTCTATAAGTTGTTCCTGATGGATCCTTTGCATATCCAAAGTCCGATCTTTGCTTGAAGACCATGTCGATGCTATCTCGAAGCATGCCTGTGGTACTTCGATTTTTCAATAAAAACATTTGAAGCATAATGCTAAATGTTACCTGCTCAATTATCCAAACACCGTTGCATGGGTAATGTCATGAAATTTCTTTCCCCTTTCCTAAAGAGTTTTTATTATATCCTGCCAAGGATATCATGCTATGCTTGTCCTTGGGGAGGATATACCCCTGATATATGTGTTTAAACACATTTTCCTTTCCATTATTTGGTTTAACCTTTCTTGTGATCTATATGATCTAAGCAGTAATATTCTCCTGCTTATGTATATGCCTCGGTGAACAATTCTGTCAGCAAGACCCTGTTACTGTTGTTGATGACATTTCGGTAGCCACCGATGGACGGGAACCTTGCCTATTGGCCCGCCTCGTTCAACGAGCAGGAAAATGGTTCTCTTCGTCCCTCGCCCTTGGTACCAACGTTGTTGCCGACATAGCTGACATGGTACTCCCTGACACGCCTTGCTATCATGACCGTGCAAGATGTCACTGCTCCTATTAAAAAAACCCACATGGTGGGCCCATAACCCACAGTTTCCCAGGATCGAAACCTGACTCTCATGTACACCCCCTGTTTCCAAGGTTGATCCTCGCGCGTGGACTCGTATGTAATTCACGAGCCACCTTCAGGTCTGATATCGGACACAATACTTATTCCCGTTGCTTTGACCCTTTCACGCCCTATAACAGGCATCGAACGATTGCCTACCCGCTCGAAACTTCCCAGGTTACCTCTTTACTTTGCTCTTGATATTTTCTTAAGTTTCAATTCGAGAGTTACTATCCGCCACCCTCCTTGATGTTCTCTACCAGATACGTGACCTTGTAGAGGTCAATTCTTCTGGAGATACCCCTTATCATTTTTCGTAAGTACGATGAAGATCCCGAAGACAGGATGTCGACTTCATCATATTGACCTGGAGCAGAAGTATGAAGGCATCAATATATTGGATTGACCTCTTCGAGAAGAGCAACCAACACCGAGAAGATCCGTTAGAATTTCGTAACCTATTCTTCCCCCTTACTCCCCTCTTAAATCTCGGGACGAGATTTCTTGTAGTGGAGGAGAATTGTGACACCCGGATAATCAAGCTACATTAAACCTCTGCTAATGGTGCCACGTCACCTCGGTTACTGTTGATAAACTTGAGCTAGTTCAAAGAAATGATTCAAATTTAAAATTTAAAATATAGGCAAATAATAAAGTTTTCAAAACCATGAAACCAAAATGTTCAAGGTGGGTCAGATAAATCATGTGTAAATGCGATGGAGAAACCAAACCTTGATAAATTGTTTAAGGGCTCTAAACTAATTAAAACCGTAGTGAAAACAATTGAACAAATACCTCTTGGATTTTTTAAAAAATATTAAAAATATTTTATTGTGGGTTAAGAATTGATGTGACAACAGTTTGTTTATAAATACTAAATTAGGTACTAGTGGTGATTTTTGTAAAACAAAAAATTAAAAGAAACTAGAAATAAAACAGAAAAGAAAATAAGAAAAAGAATCAAAACAAAAACAGAACTAACACACACAAAAAAAAGAGGAAAGAACCCCCCCAGGCTCCGGCCCAGCAGCCCCCGACCCAACTGGGCCAAGTCCCGGCCAGGCCGCCCACCCCCCATGGCTCCTTAACCCGACTCCCCTCCCAGTCAACCCTAGCACCACTCCCACTCCTCCCCGCGCCCCCACGATCTGGATCGGGCTCGACCCCCGATCCCGTCGCCCCAGCTCACAATCCCCACTCTCCCTCTCGTTTCCCCACTCTCTCCCCTCGTTCTGGATCGGGGGCGCTTCCCCCTCGACCCCGGCGCCCGCGTCGACCGCCACCGCCGACCCCACCGCTGATCCCCGACACGGCGCCCCGCGACCCACCTCGCCGGAGAACCCCCTCGCCCGACGACTCGTCCTCCTCCCCGGACCCCTCCCACTCGGCTGGTTCTGGATCGGGAGGGGTCAATCCCGCGCCACCCGTCGCCGCCGTGCTCGGCCACAACGTCGGCGCCGCTCCACCGCCCCTCCCTCGCCGGACCGTCCTCGTCTTCCTCCTCAACGCGCCCGTCAACGAACCTCACCGCCCTCGCTTCCCTCCATCGCCGGTGAGGCCCTCGGCCTCCTCTTCCCCTCTCCCCCTGTCGAACACCGTCCGCCTCGCCCGACGTCGTGCCCGCCGCTCCAGGCCGCACTCGCCCTCCACCACTACAGCCTGCACGCGCTGCACCCGCGCCGTGGCCGACCCTCTGCTGCTGCTCTACCCCACCGCGCTGCCGCCCTCTTCCCCACCCGTCGACCTCGCCGTGCTCTGCGGCCTGCACTAGGCACTCGCTCGCGCTCGCCACAACCATCGCCACGGCGACCGCGTCCTCCTCCAACGCGCACGCCGCCGCCCGCCTGCGCCGCATCCGCCACGCGTCGCTGCCAGGCGCCTGCTCGCCTCCGCCCTCGCTCGCCGGCCTCTCCGGTGCGCGCAGTGCCTCCCCTGGCCACACCATGGCCATAGATGGCCCCCTGTGTGTGTGCCATAGCCATGGCGTGGCCTTGTGCCACTGACCACAGGGGCCCACCCCCTGTTTAGAATGAACTTTAATAACAAATAAAATTAATCAATTAATTAATTAGCAAATCAATTAATTAACTTAATTAACTCTGTTTAAATTAGCCTAACTACCTAATTTAGTTAATTAAAACTGGTAGTTTAGTTAGGTCTATGACAGAACGACCCCACATGTAAGTTTGACCCAGTCAACAGCCCTGTTGACTGCTGACATCATGCTGATGTCATGATGATGTCATAACCCTGTTTTCTATTTAAATTAATTCTGTTTTTCCGAAATGATTTAAAAACTTTAATAATTCATAGAAAATAAATCGTAAGTCGGATGAAATAATTTGTACATGAAAGTTGCTCAGAACGACGAGACGAATCCGGTTACGCAATCCGTTCGTCCGCCACACCTCCCTAACCTATCGAACTCGTAACTTTCCCCCCTCCGGTTCATCTGTCCGAAAACGCGAAACACCGGGAATACTTTCCGGATGTTTCCCCTTCACCGGTACCACCTCGTACCGCGTTAGTGGCACACCTAGCATCACGCCTTGTCATGTCATGCATTTGTTTGCGATATATTTATTGTTTCTTCCCCCTCTTCTCTCGCTAGACACCGAGACCGACGCCGCTGCTACCCAGTACGACTACGGTGTTGACGACCCCTCTCTCTTGCCAGAGCAACCAGGCAAGCCCCCCTTGATCACCAGATATCGCCTAATCTTCTCTATACTTGCTTGCATTAGAGTAGTGTAGCATGTTACTGTTTCCCGTTAATCCTATCCTGATGCATAGCCTGTCCTTGCTACTACTGTTGTTACCTTTACCTGCAATCCTAATGCTTAGTATAGGATGCTAGTTTATCATCAGTGGCCCTACATCCTTGTCCGTCTGCCATGCTATACTATCGGGCCGTGATCACTCGGGAGTTGATCACGGGTATATACTATATACTTTATACATGATACATGTGGTGACTAAAGACGGGTCGGCTTGAGGAGCACCCGCGAGTGGATCTTTGAGGCGGAGCGACAGGGCAGGTTCCGACCACCTAGGAGAGAGGTGGGCCTGGCCCTGGTCGACGTTCGTGGATACTTAACACGCTTAACGAGATCTGGATATTTAATCTGAGTCTGGCCATTTGGTCTATACGCACTAACCATCTACGCGGGAGTAGTTATGGGTATCCCGGCGTCGTGGTATCAGCCGAAGCCTTCATGACGTCAGCGACTGAGTGGCGCGCGCCGGATTGGATTGGAACGCCACTAGGCTAGGTCTGCTTCCGGCCGCGTACGCAACGTGCAGGTGTGCTAAGGGCGATGGGCCCAGACCCCTGTGCGCATAGGTTTAGACCGGCGTGCTGACCTCTCTGTTGTGCCAAGGTGGGGCTGCGACGTGTTGATCTTCCGAGGCCGGGCATGACCCAGGAAAGTGTGTCCGGCCAAATGGGATCGAGCGTGTTGGGGTATGTGGTGCACCCCTGCAGGGAAGTTAATCTATTCGAATAGCCGTGATCTTCGGTAACAGGACGACTTGGAGTTGTACCTTGACCTTATGACAACTAGAACCGGATACTTAATAAAACACACCCTTCCAAGTGCCAGATACAACCGGTGATCGCTCTCTAACAGGGCGACGAGGAGAGGATCGCCGGGTAGGATTATGCTATGCGATGCTACTTGGAGGACTTCAGTCTACTCTCTTCTACATGTTGCAAGACGGAGGCTGCCAGAAGCGTAGTCTTCGAAAGGATTAGTTATCCCCCTCTTATTCTGGCATTCTGCAGTTCAGTCCACATATGATACCCTTACTCCATTTGATACCCATGCATATGTAGTGTAGCTCCTTGCTTGCGAGTACTTTGGATGAGTACTCACGGTTGCTTTCTCCCCCTTTTCCCTCTTTCCTTTCATTCTGGTTGTCGCAACCAGATGCTGGAGTCCAGGAGCCAGACGCCACCGTCGACGACGACTCCTACTACACCGGAGGTGCCTACTACTACGTGTTGCCCGCTGACGACGACCAGGAGTAGTTTAGGAGGATCCCAGGCAGGAGGCTTGCGCCTCTTTCGATCTGTATCCCAGTTTGTGCTAGCCTTCTTAAGGCAAACTTGTTTAACTTATGTCTGTACTCAGATATTGTTGCTTCCGCTGACTCGTCTATGATCGAGCTCTTGTATTCGAGCCCTCGAGGCCCCTGGCTTGTAATATGATGCTTGTATGACTTATTTTATTTGTAGAGTTGTGTTGTGATATCTTCCCGTGAGTCCCTGATCTTGATCGTACACGTTTGCGTGTATGATTAGTGTACGATTGAATCGGGGGCGTCACACTCGAAGAGTCGGGCGGAAGGTCTTGATTATGTTGATGCTTTTGTCTTCCTTGAACGTGGAGCTTTTTTCCGGGTCGTTGACGTAATGGATGCCGAAATGTGGATGAAGAGATTGCCGGGTCACGAAGCGTCGACGTTGATGTTGTCGGGTTGTCCTCCCAGGCTGAATTCTGTCTCCAAGCTGGGTCTTCCCTAGCCAGGTCTTTCCGAATTTTTTCCAACTCCAATAGTATGTATATCATCTGTAGCCCCCGAGCGCCGGGTTTGTTTAGGCCATTAACAATCCGGTGGTCTGTGAACTTGTGTTTTGGTAACGAACAAAGTCCGTTTTTTCATAAATTCTGGCTTGATAGCCCCCGAGGCTCGAGGCGACACGAGGAGTCGTCTTGAGGCTCTTTGTTCCTGAAATAAAACACATGAATGCATTACATCGTTCGTGATGTATAAAACAAAATTAAATAATAATTTCCATGAATTTGTCAACTTGTGTTCAAGTTGTTAATCGTTCGACTCGACTAAGTAGGCTTTCGCGTGGACTTTTTTCATGGAATATGATATGTTCAGGGTCGACAAAGTCCATGATAGGCATCAGAGTCGATTGACAATACCATACCCACTACTTGGTCGGTTACGAGTTGCATCTGACTTAGTAAAGAACGGACATAAAATTATTTTGCTGATATGTAAGGCATCCCATGTTTGAACTGTGCATCGTGGCAAATAGTCCTCTTTCATAACCTTACGACTCAACTTTATGAGAAGAAACGATGGCCCCCGAGATTAACTCAAAGGTGCCAGATATATTTAATTGACTGAAAAAAATGAAATTTAAATATAAAAGTGACTTAGCTTGTTTTTATGATGTGGCATAAGCCAGCGGACCGTTGGGGTCGACCGCAATGAGGCAGTAGATGATCCCGTGTAGGAGTCCCAAATCGGTAACCCAGCTGGCGGTTCGAGCCGGCGGCGCAAGCTGGAATTTTTGAAGACGTGTAGCGAAAAAAACCCGCCGAACAGGAGAATAGATGGCGCAGTGCAAGCCAGCTTGGTTGATGTTGATTAAGCTCTCCTGTCAGGGCGCGCTGGGAGCGGCAATTTGTGGCCATTATTGAACACTGAATCCTGTTGCAATTTTTACTAGTTTGGTACTTGCCCGCTGGACTCCTATTCCATTATTGTAGGCAGATTGGCCTTTGATCCATCGTATATGCACGCACTGCCCTGGGTATCTCCTTCGCCGTACCCTTCATCAACATACTAACCTCCAGGCCTTGTACGCCTTGAAACCATCGATGCTGCGGTAACTGAAAAAACTATCACAATCGACAGGTGTTTGGATGTCAGCCTTCATCGGTGACTTGCAGGAGAGGTGAGACGAGGCTGTCGAGGCATGGCGGCTCTGAGGCCAGGTCATCTTGAGACAGAGACCAGTGATGGCGGACTCTGGCGGAGGCACGGTCAGGCCGGGGTGGCGACTTGCATGTGACAGGCGGTAGATGCTGCGATTGTGTATGCCCACTGGTCTTGCATCGTCGCTTCTGGTCGCATGTCTTTGTCAGAAGTAGTAATTGAAGATTAAACAATTTGATGTGTAGCTTCACCGCCCTTCACGTCACGTACTAGTTGGAGGTACTACGTACTACTAGTACTTTTCCTTTGGTTTCCCCGCCATGAAGTAGTAGCAGCCACGTATGCCGAGACGCCTCGGGACTTGATGGTGCAGGAAAATTGCTTTTACACGGTTCGGACATGGCTGCAATTATCTTGCGCAGGCGCGCTGAACCAGATCAATCTCCAACGCTAGGTACCCAAGAGGATCACGGCTGAGGACTGTACATAATCAATACAACTCCGAGCTGATATCAGTCTCAGACACATGTTTGACTGAATTCTCCAACAGCGCAACAACGGAATTTCGATCTTTGGTCGGATTCGACGGATCACCAAAAGACCCGTGCGGCGGCGTACTTATGCGTATCTGTCTCACGCATAGTTTCTTTCCAAAAACTAATACATAACGAGGATACGACCTGTAGCGACTCAGCGGCCGCGGGTGAGTTATTACAGTGGAAAACTTTTGTCCGTCTCGGCTTCAAACGGCGACACGGCGAAAATCAATCTAGAGTTGATGGATTGTCCAGTCGCGACGGCGCGCACCGCAACCCTAATTTCTCTTTGACCGAAAATCTTGTATATGTTGCTTTGATTGTTCATCGGTGATGGCGTCTTCTGTGCCGGCTCATTTTCACTCAACACATCACGAGCTTCTCCATCCTTGAAGAAAATCCCTCCAAAAACTCAACACCACCGTACGCAGGCCCCACGGTGGGCGTCAACTGTCGTGGTTTTGTCACGGCAGATGTCCTAGAGAAAGGACTTAGTCGTGAAGCCACCGCGACGGGTTAAGCTTGAAGGGGTTAAAGCGGACACAAGGACACAAGAGAGTTTATACTAGTTCAGCCCCTTCAATGAAGGTAAAAGCCTACGTCTAGTTGTGATGGAATTGATGGGTGTTTCGATGACTAGGGAGCAAACAAGCTTCGCCTATGTCTCGAGTTGTTGTCTGTTGTCCTTGAACCGCCGTCGGGTCGTCCCCTTATATACATGGGTGACGCCTGTCGGTTTACAGAGTCCCAACACCGGCTCATAGATGTGTCCGGTTTGGTCTCTACTTATTCCTAACTTACAATACAAGTTACATATTCACGCCGGTTTACGCCTACAGGCTCTCAATCGATTATGGGTCTTGAGCCCTCATCTACCTTCATGGGCTTTAACATACTTAGCTGCTGATGAAGTTAACCCGGCCCAGATAGGCCGATTTACGCCCAGTAGTAATATCCCCAACAGGTATGGAAGGTGAAAGTGCCATCCAAAATTCGTGTTTTCATGTGGCGACTCGCTCACACTTCGCTTCCCACGGGGATGGTCCGGCACCAGAGGAAAATGGCAGACAATCCTGTCTGCTCTATATGCAATGCAGCGGAGGACTCATGGAGGCATTCACTTTTAAGTTGTACAATGGATAGGTGCGTGTGGGCGCTGGGAGACGATGAGTTGCTTGAGCATGTGATATCGAACCAAAATGAGGATGACAGGCTCTGGTTTTTCTGGCTCTTCGAGACCACAAGCCAACAGGACCTTGCTCGTGTTCTAGTGACCATGTGGGCGATATGGTGGGCTCGGAGAAAGGCTATCCATGACAATGATTTTCGGAGTCCGTTATCAATGATGTGCTTCATCAAGAGATATTTAGATGACCTTCAGATTGCAGATGTCAAGACACCAAGACCATTCTTAGGGTGGGTGGATCGGCCCCGTGCTAAAGCATGGTTACCACCTACGGGGGAGGCGGCAAAACTAAATTGTGACAGAGCTCTTTCCACCTTGGGAGAAAGGGGAGCTGCTGCAGTGGTATGTAGGGACAAGACAGGAACCTATCTAGGAGCATTAGAAGTAGTGTATGATGGCATGATTGACCGAGCGAGCCTGGAGGCGCTAGCTTGTAGCAAAGCCCTCGCCCTTGCTTGGGATTTAAACTTGCAAGACTTGGAGGTAGCCTCAGACTGTCAGGAGGTGATATCGCACATCAGAGATGGAGGGGCGCCGGTCTATGCTCCTATCCTTAGGGAAATTCAATTTAGTAGGAATTTTTTCACTTCTGTTATTTTCTGTTTCAAATATAGGGAGAATAATTTTGAGGCCCACTCGCTAGCTAAAGGAGCTGCGTCTCGTGCGGTGGGTCGCCATGTGTGGCTAGGGGTTTTGCCCGACATTGCTTGTATTCCTCAGTTTTTGAGTCCTGAATAAAGCCCCTAGTTTACCCTAAAAAACCTAGTATCATGAAGTGCTTACTAGATGCTGGTGCTAACCCTGGTATTCTTGATGAAGTGAGTCTTATATTGTTTCCTCCTCCTTTGCCTTCGTGATATACTTTTAATGCATATTTTTTGTTGGTCTTTGGATGAATATTTTTGCCTCACCCGGGACATGTTAGGTTGATAGGTTCTAGGCAGAGACAAAATGAAAGTAGACCCACATATTTATTGTGTACCATTATAAGGTTTAGCACTGCTATGATCAGTAGAGATCTTCTTCAGTTCTTCTAGGTGTTGAACTTTCCATTTGCTGCCCATCGAAGACTGACATAGGACTCTCTACTCTTATTTGTTTTTGCAGGAATCCTTAGTAATCAGCATCCTGTATAATTATCGCTTTGCAGAGTGCCTTGCAGAATTTTCATATATTTGTTTATTTGCCAATCGAGAAATTCTCCAGCTTCATTGCCTTGCCAAGTAGACACATAGTGCTAATTTTTGTAAAGACTTATTCTTCTATGTATGTTGTTGTGTTGATGGCATATTCTCTCTATCCTACTTGACAAAATAATGCAATCTAAGAAACACATTTGTATGAGATTCAGATTGATATTTTATTATTTTTACAGGAGTTAACTATACAAAAAAATGTTTTACACACTTTTTCCAAAAAAACATGACAATATTTCTACGGGTGATACGTCTCCGTCGTATCTACTTTTCCAAACACTTTTGCCCTTGTTTTGGACTCTAACTTGTATGATTTGAATGGAACTAACCCGGACTGACGCTGTTTTCAGCAGAATTGCCATGGTGTTGTTTTATGTGCAGAAACCAAATATTCTCGGAATGACCTGAAACTTCATGGAACATCTTAGAAAAAATGATAAAAAATGCCAAAGATGAAGACCAGGGGGCCCACACCCTGTCCACGAGGGTGGGGGGCGCCCCCCCTAGGGCGCGCCCCCTACCTCGTGGGCCCCCTGGATCCTCCGACGCCAACACCAACTCTATATATTTGCTTTCGAAAGGAGAAAAAAAGATCAGAGAGAAGAAATCATCGCGTTTTACGATACGGAGCCGCCGCAAAGCCCTAAAACCTCTCGGGAGGGCTGATCTGGAGTCCGTTCGGGCTCCGAAGAGGGGGAATTCATCGCCGTCGTCATCATCAACCATCCTCCATCACCAATTTCATGATGCTCACCGCCGTGCGTGAGTAATTCCATCGTAGGCTTGCTGGACGGTGATGGGTTGGATGAGATTTATCATGTAATCGAGTTAGTTTTGTTAGGGTTTGATCCCTAGTATCCATTATGTTCTGAGATTGATGTTGCTATGACTTTGCTATGCTTAATGCTTGTCACTAGGGCCCGAGTGCCATGATTTCAGATCTGAACTATTATGTTTTCATGAATATATGTGAGTTCTTGATCCTATCTTGCAAGTCTATAGTCACCTACTATGTGTTATGATCCGGCAACCCCGAAGTGACAATAATCGGGACCACTCCCGGTGATGACCATAGTTTGAGGAGTTCATGTATTCATAATGTGCTAATGCTTTGTTCGGTTCTCTATTAAAAGGAGGCCTTAATATCCCTTAGTTTTCCAATAGGACCCCGCTGCCACGGGAGGGTAGGACAAAAGATGTCATGCAAGTTCTTTTCCATAAGCACGTATGACTATATACAGAATACATGCCTACATTACAATGATGAATTGGAGCTAGTTCTGTGTCACCCTATGTTATGCCTGTTACATGATGAACCGCATCCGGCATAATTATCCATCACTGATCCGGTGCCTACGAGTTTTCCATATACTGGTTCTCGCTTATTTACTTTCCCGCTGTTACTGTTACAATCACTACAAAATACCAAAAACATTACTTTTGCTGTCTTTACTTTTGTTGCCGCTACCACCACTATCATATTACTTTGCTACTAAACACTTTGCTGCAGATACTAAGTTTCCAGGTGTGGTTGAATTGACAACTCAGCTGCTAATACTTGAGAATATTCTTTGGCTCCCCATGTGTCGAATCAATAAATTTGGGTTGAATACTCTACCCTCGAAAGCTGTTGCGATCCCCTATACTTGTGGGTTATCAAGACAAATTTCTGGCGCCGTTGCCGGGGAGCATAGCTATATTCTTTGAGTCACTTGGGATTTATATCTGCTGGACACTATGAAGAACTTGAGAGATCCAAAAACCAAGATCTATCCCTCAACTACAAGGGGAGGTAAGGAACTGCCATCTAGCTCTGCACTTGATTCACCTTTTGTTATGAGTAAGTTTGCGACACCTACACCTGCTTCTACTATTCGTTCTGATATGTCGCATGTTATTGATGATGCCACTTCTGCTATGCATGATACTTATGATGAAACTGCTTCTATGCCTGATACTACTTTGCCCCTTGGTGAATTTCTTGATGAACAAATTGCTAGGGCTAGAGAAAAAGAAATTATTGAAACTGAATACGATGATGATAAGTGATGATGAAAATATGCCTGTTATTCCTGAGGGCTATCTTTTTGATATGGAATCTTCTGCCGCTATTTTAGCTTGCAAAGATAGATATGATCTCAAGAGGTTATTAGTTAAATGGAACAAAGATTCACTTAGAGATAAAATGAAACCCAACCCTGCTTTTGCTACTTCACCTATATGTGTTCCTGATAAGGATTATGAATTCTCTATTGATCCTGATATAATTACTTTGGTTGAATCTGATCCGTTTTATGGCTATGAATCTGAAACTGTTGTGGCACATCTTACTAAGTTAAATGATATAGCCGCCCTGTTTACTAATGATGAGAGATCGCGTTACTTTTATATACTCAAAATATTTCCATTCTCATTAATGGGTGATACTAAGATATGGTTTAATTCTTTTGATCTTGGTTGTGTGCGTAGTCCCTAGGATATGATTTATTACTTCTCTGCTAAATATTTCCCTGCTCATAAGAAACAAGCTGCTTTGAGGGAAATATACAACTTCGTGCAAATTAAAGAAGAGAGTCTCCCACAAGCTTGGGGGAGGCTTCTCAAGTTACTTAATGCTTTGCCTGATCATCCTCTTAAGAGACCCGAAATACTTGATATCTTTTATAATGGACTAACCGATGCTTCCAGAGATTACCTGGATAGTTGTGCTGGTTCTCCTTTCAGGGAAAGAACACCGGATGAAGCTGAAATCGTATTGAATAATATGTTGACAAATGAAAATAATTGGGCACCTCCTGAGCCAGCTCCTGCTCCAATTACTGAACCTATTCCTAAACCAACTCCGAAGAAGAGAGGTGTTCTATTTCTCAGTCCCGAAGATATGCAAGAGGCAAAGAAATCTATGAAAGAAAAAGGTATTAAAGCTGAAGACGTTAAAAATTTATCTCCTATTGAAGAAATACATGGTCTTAATATACCGCCTGTTGAAGAAACATATGATCTCAATTCTTTATTTACTGAAGAACCTCCTGATCCCGATATCCCGACACAGGTAGTAAAGGTAAATTCTCTCTATAGATATGATAAAGCTGAAGTTCCTCCTACTAAAATTGCTAGTCAGTGCTTGGATGAGTTTGATAACTTTATGTTTAAGCAAGACGACTTCAATGCTTATTTTGATAGACAATTAAAAGAAAATGCTTATATGATTAGACGCTTGGGTGATTATATGGCTAATATTAAAGGTGAACTTAAACTTGTTAGCAAACATGCTTCTATGGTTACCACTCAAGTAGAACAAGTACTGAAGGCTCAAAAAGAAGTGCTTGATGAAATGAATAGTAAGAAAAATGATTATGCTGTTAGAGTGGCTACTAGAACTGGTAGAATGACTCAGGAACCTTTGTATCCTGAAGGCCACCCTAAGAGAATCGAGTAAGATTCTCAAAGAAATAATATTGATGTTCCTAGTTCTTCTAAAAAGAAGAAAAAGAAAAATGATAGAACTGTGCAAACTTCTAGTGAACCTATTGCTGAACCACCTGATAATCCAAATGATATCTCTATGTCTGATGCTGAAACACAATCTGGTAATGAACATGAACCTAATGAAAATATTAATGATGATGCTCAACCTAGTAATGATAATGATGTAGAAATTGAACCTGCTGTTGATCTTGATAACCCACAATCAAAGAATCAACGTTAGATAAAAGAGACTTTGTTGCTAGGAAACATGGTAAAGAAAGGGAACCTTGGGTTCAGAAACCCATGCCTTTTCCTCCTAAACCATCCAAGAAAAAGGATGATGAGGACATTGAGCGCTTTGCTGAAATGATTAGGCCTATCTTTTTGCGTATGCGATTAACTGATGTGCTTAAAACAAATCCTTATGCTAAATATATGAAGGATATCATTACTAATAAAAGAAAGATACCGGAAGCTGAGATTTCCACCATGCTTACGAATTATACTTTTAAGGGTGGAATACCAAAGAAACTTGGAGACCCCGGAGTACCTACTATACCTTGCTCCATTAAAAGAAATTATATTAAAACTGCTTTATGTGATCTTGGAGCCGGTGTTAGTGTTATGCCTCTCTCTTTATATCGTAAACTTGACTTGAATAAGCTGACACCTACTGAAATATCTTTGCAAATGACTGATAAATCAACTGCTATACCTATCGGTATTTGTGAGGATGTGCCTGTTGTGGTTGCAAACGTTACTATTTTAACGGACTTTGTTATTCTTGATATTCCCAAGGACGATAGTATGTCTATTATTCTTGAAAGACCTTTTCTTAATACTGCACGGGCTATTATTGATTGCACTAAAGGCAATGTCACTTTTCATGTTAATGGTAATGAGCATACGGTACACTTTCCGAGGAAACAACCTCAAGTTCATAGTATCAACTCCATTGGAAAAATTCCATCGATTATAATTGGAGGTTTTGAATTTCCTCTTCCTACTGTCAAAAAGAAATATGATATACTTATTATTGTGGATGTGCATATCCCCGTTGAGGTAACTTAGTGTTATTCGAAATTTCTCCGGTTTCATGATTATCGGAATGAGTTTGTTAACAAGACTTGATCAATCTTGTTAGTGGATTCTTTTTGATGAGCATGAGATGGATGAAACTAGAAGCACAACCTTCTGTACCCCACTTTTACTTTCTATTATTTATATTGAATAAAGTAAAAAGAGTATTTTTCTGTCTGTTTCCTGACTTATCCGTGCAATATAAAAATATCCTAAAAATAAAAGTCCTAAGAATGACATGCCAATTTAATATGATTTTTTCGGGAATATTTGAGGATTTACTGTGCAAAAATTACCGTGGGAGGAGCTGCCACCTGGCCACGAGGGTGGTGGGCGCCCCCCCCCCTTAGGGCGCGCCCCCCTGCCTCGTGGGCCCACAGTGGCCCTCCTCCACTTATCCCAGCACCCATCTTCTTCCTATGTCTCACACAAACCCGAAAAACCAACTCAAGCACGAGTTCCAGCCACTTTTGCTGTGATTTTCGATCTCCTTGCTCAAAGCACCTCTCGCAAAACTGCTTGGGGAGATTGTTCCTTGGTATGTGACTCCTCCATTGGTCCAATTAATTTTTGTTCTAGTGCTTTATTCTTTGTAAATTTGTGCTGCATAGGTGACCATGTTCTTGAGCTTGCATGTAAAATTTATATGGTTCTAAGTAGTTCTAATGCTTGATATAGGCTCTAGGCACTTGTAGGAGTAGTTGCTATCAGTTTTATTGAAGTTGGTTCACTTTTGTTTGAAGTTACTAAAAATTTCAGAATTTTTCAGAGAAAAACAATATGCTTAGGAAAATGTTCCAAGGTGGTTCCTCTAAGAAGCAAGGACCCAGGATTGCTATGCGCGATGCTGACGAGGATCCACCAAGAGACGCTCCAGTACGGCCTTGCGAATGGCCGTCGGAAAATTTTATGGACCGTGCGGGAATTAAAGAAGAATTCAAAGCGTATTTGCGCAATGCCAGTCTTGAGGATTTTGAGGCTAACAAATGCCCCCAGTATCATGATCTCACAAGTTTATTTGTGAGGAGGTTTGAGTATTCATCTTCGCGTAATTCTCCTTCAGTCATGTTTGATCTCTATGACAAATCTTATACCATGGACTTAGAGGATTTCACTTCTGCTTGCAAACTTCCATCATGGGGTAGTGTTAGGGATCCCCCTAAATCTGAATTTAGAAACTTTCTTGCTAGTATAACTGTGGGGGAATCTAGAGATATAGTGCAGGCTATCATAGGGAGCATTCACTTTCCTGCTATACATTATTTTGCTCTCTTCATCAGTAGATGCATAAATGCTAAGGATGAAGCATGTCACATGTGTGTCCCTGATCTTAGCATTCTTAGGAGTGCTGTGTTAGGAGACCAATCTTATCATATGGGAGCCATTGTAGCTCGTAGGTTGCACCATAATAGACATAATGGAGATTTCTTTGGAGGAATTTATGCAACCCGTTTAGCTCATTTTCTTGAGATAGACATTCGTGAGGGTGATACGGAGTTGCCTCCTGCATATTTGGATTATAACTCTATGGCTTCGCACTAGTTTGTCGAGAGGCCTGAATCACCTCTCTTATATCGTTTAATTTTTGATAAACGACGTATTTTCCTTATTACTCTCCCTGCTCCTGCCTTCTTTGATTCACAGACAAAAAGAAGATATGTTATTACCAGAGAGGAGGCAGAAGAGTACGAGAGGAGAGCGGAGGCAGCTCGACTCCACGCTGCAGCTCAGCAGGCGATAACTGCTGCACATCAGTATGATCCAAACTATTCTTCGTCATAGTACAACCCCAGCTACACCTATGGGTATCAGCCAGGCCAGTCGTGGCCATAGACCAACTTAGGCCAAAAGCCTAAGCTTGGGGGAGTACGTATTCCTCACCGACATTACATTTATATTCACACACACTCATTGCTAAATGTCGGTGCTCATACTTTTTCACTGTAATATCCATGCTAATTTATTCTCTTTTTCTTGCTTTCTTCTTGTGTGTTTGCTAAATCTTAAGAAAAACCAAAAAAAATTAGTAGTAGTTTATTTTTCTGCTGTAGTAGTAATAATTAAAAAGAAAACCCAAAAATATTTCTCGTTCTTCTTTTGCTTGTTGGGAGCTTTCCCATGTAAATAGTTTTATTTCTTTTCTTTTCTTTGGGGTCAGTAGGAGAAGACCATAATTAAATTATTGAAGTGGCTCTTATATACATTATTGTTGATTTAACCAAGAGCCCATATTGCCTTGTCTTCTCCTGTTTATCGAACGCTCGTGGATTCCAGCTTAGTCCAATGCACGTACACTCTTATTATTATTCACACCGTTCGGTCGTGCAAGTGAAAGGCAATTATGATGATATATGATGGGCTGGCTGAGATGAGAAAAGCTAGTATGAACTCGACCTCTTTTATTTTTGTAAATATGATGAGTCCCTCGTTCTTGATTCAGCTTATTATGAATAAACATGTTTGCAATGACAATTAGAGATCATAGTTGCTTGTGCCATGCTTGATTAGCTATGAGTTATAATGGTTTACCTTGTGTGCCAACATGCTATTGAGATGATTATGATGTGGTATGATGGGGTGGTATCCTTCTTTGAATGATTTAAGTGACTTGACTTGGCACATGTTCACGCATGTAGTTGAAACAAATCAACATAGCCTTCACGATATTTATGTTCATGGTGGATTATATCCTACTCATGCTTGCATCCAATGTTTATTAATTTTAAAGCATGTACATGGCTATTGTCGCTCTCTAGTTGGTCGCTTTCCAGTCTTTTGCTAGCCTTCACCTGTACTAAGCGGGAATACTGCTTGTGCATCCAATCCCTTAAACCCCAAAGTTATTCCAGATGAGTCCACCATACCTTCCTATATGCGGTATCTACCTGCCGTTCCAAGTAAATTTGTATGTGCCAAACTCTAAACCTTCAAATAAACATTCTGTTTTGTATGCTCGAATAGCTCATGTATCAACCAAGGTTGTCCTTATCTTCCGTGTTAGGCGGGTTATTCTCAAAAGGAGTGAACTTTGCTCCTCACTCACGAGAAAATGGCTGGTCACCAGGATGCTGAGTCCCATGCTTTATGCAAACTAAATCAAAATTAATTGCAAACAAAACTCCCCCTAGGACTTGATGTATGTTGGAGGCACTCATTGTTTCGAGCAAGCCATGGATTGATGCTTGTTGGTGGAGGGGGAGTATAAACTTTACCATTCTGTTTGGGAACCGCCTATAATGTGTTTAGCATGGAAGATATCGTCATCTCTTAGTTGTTACATTGACAATGAAAGTATACCGCTCAAAATACAATTTATCTCTATTTCAAAACTGAGCTCTGGCACCTCTACAAATCCCTGCTTCCCTCTGCGAAGGGCCTATCCATTTACTTTTATGTTGGGTCATCACCCTCTTATTAAAAAGCACTAGCTGGAGAGCACAGCCGTCATTTGCATTCATCACTGTTAATTTATATTGGGTATGACTATGATTGGATCTCTTTTACCATGAATTACAATGTCTAGTCAGTCCTTGATCTTTAAAGGTGCTCTGCATTTATGTTTTGCGGTTCCAGAAAGGGCTAGCGAGATACCATCTTGTTATATCATATTATGATTGTTTTGAGTAAGTGTTGTCATCCGAGATTTATTATTATGGCTTGCTAGTTGATTATGTTATTGATATGAGTAATTATGAGACCTGAGAATTATTGCAAATGTGGTTAGTTATGATCTATGCTGAAAACTTGAATGCTGGCTTGACATAGTTACAACAACAAGAGCAAACAGAGTTTGTAAAAGTCTTTCTTTCTTTCTTTCAGTTTGTCAACTGAATTGCTTGAGACAATCAAGGGTTTAAGCTTGGGGGAGTTGATACGTCTCCGTCGTATCTACTTTTCCAAATACTTTTGCCCTTATTTTGGACTCTAACTTGTATGATTTGAATGGAACTAACCCGGACTGATGCTGTTTTCAGCAAAATTGCCATGGTGTTGTTTTATGTGCAGAAAACAAATGTTCTCGGAATGACCTGAAACTTCATGGAACATCTTAGAAAAAATAATAAAAAATCCTTGCAAAGATGAAGACCAGGGGGCCCACACCCCTGTCCACGAGGGTGGGGGCGCCCCCCTAGGGCGCGCCCCCTACCTCGTGGGCCCCCTGGATGCCCTCCGACGCCAACTCCAACTCTATATATTTGCTTTCGGAGAGAAAAAAAATCAGAGAGAAGAAATCATCGCGTTTTACGATACGGAGCCACCGCCAAGCCCTAAAACCTCCCGGGAGGGCTGATCTGGAGTCCGTTCGGGGCTCCGGAGAGGGGGATTCGTCACCGTCGTCATCATCAACCATCCTCCATCACCAATTTCATGATGCTCATCGCCGTGTGTGAGTAATTCCATCGTAGGCTTGCTAGACGGTGATGGGTTGGATGAGATTTATCATGTAATCGAGTTAGTTTTGTTAGGGTTTAATCCCTAGTATCCATTATGTTCTGAGATTGATGTTGCTATGACTTTGCTATGCTTAATGCTTGTCACTAGGGCCCGAGTGCCATGATTTCAGATCTGAACCTATTATGTTTTCATGAATATATGTGAGTTCTCGATCCTACCTTGCAAGTCTATAGTCACCTACTATGTGTTATGATCCGGCAACCCCGAAGTGACAATAATCGGGACCACTCCCGGTGATGACCATAGTTTGAGAAGTTCATGTATTCACTATGTGCTAATGCTTTGTTCCGGTTCTCTATTAAAAGGAGGCCTTAATATCCCTTAGTTTTCCAATAGGACCCCGCTGCCACGGGAGGGTAGGACAAAAGATGTCATGCAAGTTTTTTCCATAAGCACGCATGACTATATACGAAATACATGCCTACATTACATTGATGAATTGGAGCTAGTTCTGTGTCACCCTATGTTATGACTGTTACATGATAAACCGCATCCGGCATAATTATCCATCACTGATCCGATGCCTACGAGTTTTCCATATACTGGTTCTCGCTTATTTACTTTCCCGCTGTTACTGTTACAATCACTACAAAATACCAAAAACATTACTTTTGCTGTCTTTACTTTTGTTGCCGCTACCACCACTATCATATTACTTTGCTACTAAACACTTTGCTGCAGATACTAAGTTTCCAGGTGTGGTTGAATTGACAACTCAGTTGCTAATACATGAGAATATTCTTTGGCTCCCCTTGTGTCGAATCAATAAATTTTGGTTGAATACTCTACCCTCGAAAGCTGTTGCGATCCCCTATACTTGTGGGTTGTCAACGGGACAAATGCATTTTTGCCCCTAGTTCGAACCTACCCACGGGTTTTTCCCTTACTTTTCGACTCTGCTCAGTTTTGCCCTTAGATTTTTCTCCGAGATCACCCGAATGCCTTTTGACCGTTTGACCAATACTTTGAAGACTCATAATAAATTGATATGAACTCATAAAAATGCAAATAAGATATCAAAATGTTCAAATAAACATTACCTTTATGTGCATGTCATTTGCATTTAGGAAAAAAGTACTATTTAAACTACCTAAGGTTATTAATGTTTTTAACATTATTAAAAATAAAAAAGGTGTAAACAATACTTTTCTCAGGAATAAAAATTACATGCAAATGTAGGTGATATTTTCTGAATACCCTGATATCTTGTTTGCATTTTTCTGAGTTCATATCAACTTGTTATGAAGTTTCATAGAAACTTCTTAACAAGTTGATATGAACTCAAAAAAATGCAAAAAAAGATATCAGGATGTTCAGAAAACATCACCTACATTTGCATGTAATTTTTATTATTGAAAAAAGTATTTTTATACCTTTTGATTTTTAATAATGTTAATAACATTAATAACCTCGGGTAGTTTAAACGATACTTATGTCCTTAATGCAAATGAGATGCACATAAAGGTAATGTTCTTCTGAACATTTTGATATCTTATTTGCATTTTTCCGAGTTCATATGAATTTGCTTATGAATTTTCAAAGTACTGGTCAAAGGGCATTCGGGCGACCTCGGGGGCAAATCTAAGGGCAAAATTGAGCAGAGTCGAAAAGTAAGGGCAAAACCCGTGGGTAGGTTCCAACTAGGAGCAAAAATGCAATTGTCCCTATTTCTACATATACATTAATTTTGTGCTACCACGTGTCTGGTAGCCCACACGGTCGATTCTTACCGAGGTGTACTTTCCACTTTTTGAATGGCGCACATGAGCCATACTTTTCTTTGGGGACACTTTCATAAAATGCATGTATGAAAATTCAGGAATTTTTGTTTTAGATTTTTCAACATTTGAATATTCAAAATGAACTTTAAAGATATTTTAATGTTAAAAAAATTAAAGTGAGATATTTCGAAACTTGAAAAAAATTCCGACTTGTGATATTTTTTAACTTTCAATTTTTGTACTTTACACAAGAAACTGGAAAGTTGGAAATGTCACACGCGTAGGCCCCACCTCTTCATCCGGTACCGCATGTGTAGCCAACTGTTACCGCACGTGCTTGTGTACCCACTCCCCCCACCCCTCCCACGTACGACGAAGGCTTCCGACCCCTTCCACATTCCTGGCCCCCACCATGACGAGTGTGCCGCAAAAAAGCGTGTCCGGACAACCATACCCAATGTGCTCCCATGCTTGACTGGGGTGCATTAAACTGTGGGGGAGCGATTTCGTTCTTGAAGGTTCACGTGGTCAAGTTACCAAAAAAACTCATTTACACACTTTCTCCAAGACAAACATGACAATATTTCCACATATACATTGATTTTATGATATCATGTGCCAGGTAGCCCATGCGGTCGATTCTTACGAATGTGTACGTTCCACTTTTTGAATGGCGCACATGATCCATACTTTTCTTTGGGACACTTTCATAAAATTCAGAAAATTTTGTTTTAGATTTTTGAACATTTGGATATTTAAAATGAACTTTAAAAAACATGTTTAATGTTAAAAAATTAAGGTTGAGATTTTTTGAAACTTGAACTTTCAGAATTGTGACTTGTTATATCTTTTAACTTCATTTTTTAATGTTGTACAAAAGAAAAGGAAAAGCTGGAAAATGCCACACAGGTAGGCGCCACCTCTTCATCTCGTACCATGTATGTTGCCAACTGTTGCTGACGTGCCCTATCCCCCCCCACTCCCGTGTATGACGACGCTTCCAGTGCCTTCCACGCACCTGGCCCCACATGACTGTGTAGAAAAAATGCGTCCCAACAACCATATCCATCATGGGTGCATTTAAACAAGTGAAGGAGCGTATTTGTGCTCGAAGATCCACGTGGTCAAGTTACCAAAAAACCCATTTACACATTATCTCCAAAAAAACATGACAATAGTTCTACATATACATTGCTTTATGTAATAACATGTCAAAAGATGCAGTAATTTGTTTGTTTCTTATTTTGTATACATCACCAATAGATATGTGTTGGAACTAAAACACATTTTTAATGCTAAAAAAATTGAAGTTGAGAATTTTCAAAACTTGAACTCTTAAAAGTCTGACTTGTGATTTCTTTTAACTTTCATTATTTTTAACTTTAGATGATTAGATGAAAAAAGGAAAGCTAAACAAATGCCGCACGGGTGGGCCCTACCTCTTCATCGCGTACTACATGTGTAGTCAACTCTTGCCACCCGTGTTCCCCATAAAAGCGCGTCCCAACAACACTACCAGTGCGGGGTGCACTAAACAGTGAAGGAGCGTTTTTTTTATTTTCATTTTTTAAAACTTTACTCGGGAAGGGAAAGCAAAAAAAGTGTCCGTCAGTGGGCCCAGGCTTTTCATCCCGTACCACGTGTGTAACCAACTGTTGCCACCCGTGCTTGCGTGGCCACCCCACTACTTCCACGCACGACGCCGCTTCCCCGCGCCTCTCGCGTTTCTGGCCCCCACCATGATGAGTGTTCCCCGAAAAAGCGCGTCCTAACAACCCTACCAAGTGCGGGTGCACTAAACAGTGGAGGAGCGTTTTCTTTTGACCTTCATTTTTTTACTTTACACGAAAAAGGGAAAGCTAAAAAAATATCGCGTCGGTGGGCCCTACCTCTTCATCCCGTACCACGATGTAGCCAACTGTTGCCACCCGTGCTTGCGTGGACACCCCACCACTTCCATGTACAACGACGCCTCCCCACGCCTCACACATGCCTGGCCCCCACCATGACGAGCGTTCCCTGAAAATGCACGTCCCAACAACCTCACCCAGTGCGGGTGCATTAAACAGTGGAGGAGCGTTTACTTTTTACCTTCATTTTTTTAACTTTACATGGAAAAGGGGAAAGCTAAAAAAATTGTCACGCCGATGGGCCCTGTCTCTTCATTCCGTACCACGTGTGTAGCCAACTATTGGCATCGGTGCTTGCGTAGGCGCCCCACCACTCCCACGTAATGACGCCTCCCCGCGCCTCCCACGTGCCTGCCCCTCACCATGACAAGCGTTCGCCGAAAAAGCACGTCCCAACAACCCTATCCAGTCCATATGCATTAAACAGTAGAGTAGCATTTTCGTTTGACCTTCATTTTTTAAAACTTTACACGGGAAAGGGGGAAGTTAAAAAGATGTCGTGCCGGTGGGCCCTGCCTCTTCATCCCGTACCACGTGTGTAGCCAACTGTCGTCACCCGTGTTTGCGTGGGCACCCCATCACCCCCACGTACGACGACGCCTCCCCGCGCCTCCCGCGTGCCTGGCCCCACCATGACGAGCGTTCCCGGAAAAAACGCGTCCCAACAATCCTATCCAAGGGGGTGCATTAAACAGTGGAGGAGTGCTTTCTTTTGACTTTCATTTTTTTAACTTTACACGAGAAAAGTGAAAAGCTAAAAAAATGTTGCGCGGGTGGGCTTTAGCTCTTCATCTCGTACCACGTGTGTAGCCAACTGTTGTCACTCATGCTTGCGTGGGCACCCCACCACTACCGCGTACGACGATGCCTCCCCGCGCCCCCCGCATGCCTGGACCCCACCATGAGGAGCGTTTCCGAAAAAAGCGCGTCACAACAACCCTACCCAGTGCGGGTGCATTAAACAGTGAAGGAGCGTTTTCTTTTAACTTTTATTTTTTAAAACATTACACGGGAAAAGGAAAAGTTAAAAGCATGTCACGCCGATGGACCCTGCCTCTTCATCATGTACCATGTGTGTAGTCATTGCCATTCGTGCTTGCATGGGCACCCCACCTCTCCCACGTATGACGACGCCTCCCCGCGCCTTCCGCGTGTATGACGACGCCTCCCCGCGCCTTCCGCGTGCTGGTCCCCACCATGACAAGCGCCCCCTGAAAAAGCACGTTCCGACAACGCTACTCATTGCGGGTGCATTAAACAGTGGAGGAGCGTTTCTTTTGACCTTAATTTTTTTAACTTTACAGGGAAAAGGAACAGCAAAAGAAATCAAATGGGCAGAGGGGTGTACAAATTAAAAGCCACTCTCCATCTGCGGCATTTCCCCACCGCGACTGCGACTGCGACCGCTCTCTCTCTCTCTTGACTGGAGTCAGAGTCTTGTGCTGCTGAGCCGCCGTCTTCTCCGCTTGCCCGTGCCGCCATGGATGGGGTTCCGACGGAGCCTCGCCACCCGCTCCTGCAGGCCGTTCTCGATGGCGACCTCCTCCTCCTCAAAGGTAATAACAACCAGCCCACCGCATCCTTTAGCTCCTGCCCCTACCCTTAGGGTTCCTTCCTTGGTGATGGTAATTAATTTGGGCCGATCACGTGATGTGCGCAGAGATGGCGGGCGTCGTGGCGGCGGACGTCGGCATCAGGGCGCGCGCGCTGACTGTGGCGGTCATGGAAGGGCGGCTGGACATGTGTAGGTGCCTCGTCGAGGACCACGGCGTCGATGTCAACCAGCGCACCTTCACAGGTTAATTAGTCCGGTTCCCTTTGGATCTATTGGCGTCAATTCTGCTGCACCTCCCAGGACCACGGCTAGATGCACAAGTGCACATCACATCCCGGCCCAGTAAGTAATCCCAGGTTAGTTTGGTTCTTTTGTTTTGTTGCAGGTGACACTCCTCTGGCCATTTCTGCGACTTATGGGACGCCTGCTACCACCAGATATCTTCTGGATCGTGGTGCTGATCCAACTTTAGCTGGTGCCCTGTGGCCACCTCTTCATGCTGCTGCAAGTTTTGGTATCCCCTCGCCTCTCCCACACGCGCAGCCTGTTCAACTTCCATCCTGCCATATGTTTTTATTGACATCTAGTATTCACCAAGTTCAGACATATGTGATTTGGACGGTGGAACAAGCAGAAACAATGAGTTTCTGTACGGCAACTTTGAGGATTGGAATGTAAAGTAAATTGGTGTTAATTAATTCTAGTCTTGTTTGCTCACAGATCGATTTTCGGGAGAGAAAACACCGTGTCACTCTCAAGTGTTAATTCTATTCTTGTTTGCTCACAAATCGATGATTTTTGCTAGCTACTGCCTATGTTTAGATACAAAAACAACTAGCTAGAAGTCAAATATTCTAAACTTGGTCCTGGACATGATCATTGGTAACTGGCGGTTATCACATTTGCAAGTGTACAATTCAAAAAAACATTTGCAAGTGTCTACATTTTTTTCTTTTTGCAAAAATAAGCTTATCTTGCTGATTTTTTCTACAAACTTGTATTCTAGGACAATGTGAGATAGTGGAATTGCTGCTTTCAACTGGAATTGATGTGGATCATTTCGATTCTGTGTATGGGACCGCATTGCATGTTGCCGCTACTAATGGTCAAGATGGCTCGATGAATATTTTGTTGCAGCATCATGCAGATGTAAGTCACCACTTTCTTCCTTCTCTTCTGGGCTGTGCAAAAGTAAATCCTGGTTGGTTTCTTAAGGCCCTAAGCGGCTTTATCTCCAGTTCATAACTATCATGCATGCAATGTAATGAGAAGTGGAAATACTGTTGTCTGTTAGTACTTGGGCTCAATCATCTGAACCGAAAGAGTTTGTTTATGTTGGCACAAAGCAAAACATATATACAATGTTTGTCGTTTGACCATAAATAATTCTCCTGAAATGAAACATGCTTATTTTCTCACAGGTGCTCTAAATGTTTGTCTAATTTTTATAATTAAATCAAAAAAATGTATGCTTCTGTGCGTTGAGAAATGCCAATATGTGTAACACACACACACACACACACACAATGTGCTTATTTTATTTCCCCATTACTCCTTTTTTTGCAAGTGAATAAATTGGTTTTTCTACTTTCCACAGCCCAATAAGGTTTTCCGCCTTGATAGTACCCCGTTAAGGCTGGCCATGATTTCTGAATCACTGGAATGTGTGAAGCTACTCATTAAGGTCAGTAATCTTTCTCGTTTATGGAGCTTCCTTTAGTGTAGTCTACATTTTCTGCAGTTGACATCTCAAGCACTTACTCAGATGAAACTAAAATTTATTTACACAGGCTGGCGCTGATGTGAATAAAATTGACTATACTGGTGTTACTTACTTGATGATAGCAGCGGGCAATGGCTTATCTGATACCCTGAAATGCTTACTAGATGCTGGCGCTAACCCAGATATTGATGATGGGGTGAGTCACTGAGTCTTGTATTGTTTTCTCCCCCTCTGCCTTCATGGTCTACTTTCATGCGTATTATCTGTTCGTAGTTGGCTGAATGGTTGTGCCTCGGTGGGACATGTTAGGTTCTAGGCTGTTGAGAGATTAGGATAAATGTGCTCAGCCGCTTCTTTTACATCAACTGTACCCATGCTGCTGGGAATATTTTATTCATGCATGAGGATTGAGGAAACACATTGTTTTGGTAAATCATATCTGTTACTACGTGATGCATGGTCTACAGAGAACATGGGAAAAGTATTCCTACCAACATGTTTACTGTGTAATATCAATGGAGCAGATCACCATATCGTAACATTTTGCACCGCCTTGGTCAGCACATATCGGCTGCAGTTCTTCCCAGGTGTTGAACTTACCAATTGCTGCCCAAGGAAGACGGGCATAGGCTTTTCTGCTCTTTTTTCCCCTTGTTTTTAGGAGGAATTCTTTGTAAATCACCATCCTGTGCAATTATCTCTTTGCGGAGGCAGCGGAGTACCTTGCAGGACTTTCATGAATTTATTTATTGTCAATGGAGAAATTCTCCAGTTTTCTTCATTGCCTGGTCAAATAGACACAGGATGCTTTCAAAGACTTATTCTTCTATTGTGTCGATGGCACATTCTCTCTCTATTCTGCTTTGACAAACTAATGCAGTATAAGAAACATATTAGTTTGGCATTAGAATTAATATTTTTATAGGATTTAACCTTAGCTTTATTTCCCGAATTTAGTGGAGAGGTATGGACAAGACTATTCCATTGTTTGTTCCCGCGTTTTGATTTGCTCAAAGCCCATCTAGCCATTTGATTGAAATTGTAGACTTGGAATTGTAACTATCAATGTTGAAATGCTCTGCTAGTATAGTCCATCTTGTATTAATGATGATCGAACATGAAATCAGCCATCTCATTTACTCCTGCAGTTTGGTACAACTCCAATCGAAATTGCCGCCCTCCAAGCCAGATGGGATATGGTTGCGATGTTATTTCCTTTAACTTCTCCCATTTCAAGATTGCCGGATTGGAGTATTGATGGAATTATTTCTCATGTGCAATCTTTTGGTTTGAAGCCGAGGGTATGTAGTTCCTTTTCCGCTCACTTACAGTTCCATAATATTATGTATAATGGCTAGTCGTCTTCCATTCTTCTGTTGCTCTGCTCCTGCAGTCATGATTTCAATTGATATTTATAATAACAGAAAAATGTTATGCATACCCAGACCCTGCGCAAGCGGGAGCTACATGCACTGGGCTGCCCTTTTTATAAGCGCCCCACATTTGAGAAAGTTTTAATGTCATTGTTAGGGTCAACTAAGATTCTAAGTGAAGCTTCTTTTCTGTGTTTGTGCTGTATATATGTCTTGACCAAAAATATTTTTTGATCAGGATATACATCTATGTGAAGCGAAAAGAGCTGAACTAAAGTTGCAAGCTACAGAGGCTTTTAAGAGAAAGGAATATATCATAGCAGGAGACCTATATACTTGTGTGAGTCACTGAGCCTAGATGATTATGATAGTTACGGTGTCAATTAAACATGTGCTTGTCATTGTTATCTAGCAAGACACTTCACATTTTGAACACGCCCAAAAGGTTCAATCCCTGTCAAACTGTTCAGTGTCCTAATCTAACTGTTTAAGCTGCAGCTAGACTAGAACCACAGTATCTAAAACAAAGGGCAGTCTGTGTTTTGCACTGTATCTAAAACAAAGGGTATCTAGAACCACAGTATCTAGAACTACAGCTGCATGCTATTATAACAGTTGTTTTGCACTGTTTGTCCTCAAAATTCAGTCTGGATTATGCTCGCAGTTGCTATTGCCACACACACACACACAAAAAAAAACCCTGCTTTGGAGTTGAACTGCTTATGTTTTAGTTAGAGGAACCGTGTGAACATTCAAAGGTATTTAAAATTCCGGAGTTATCTATATTAATTCATAAAAAATCAGCATCATTTTCCATGTATCTTTCGTGAAAATTCTGTCAGAAATGTTATACTGATTTCATAAAAGTGAATGGTTTCTCTCTGTCTCGATCTGGATTATCGGAAATGTTGGTGGGGTCAGTGAAAATGTTGTTACTGTGTTATGCAAACTACTACCTTGTAACAAAATCTGCATGTGATTGGTCTACTGTAGGCAATGAGTTTTCAGCCTAGTCCAAAAGGTCTTGCAAACCTGCTAGCACATAGGAGTTTCTGTATGTTGCACGCGGGAATAGGAAAAGAGGCTCTCTCCGACGCTGCTAGGTGCACAGTGCTACGACCTCTTTGGCCCAAAGGTTACTATCGACTAGGAGCAGCCTTTATGTTGCTACAGGTAAACCAGAATAAATTTGTTACGGCTATTCTTTCGTGACCATGATGAAATTGATCATCTTCCGGTGTCTACTCACAGGACTATGGAAAAGCAGCTCAGACGTTCGAAGCTGGCTTGAAACTGGACCCTACAAATGCGGATATGGCTAACGCTTTAAGGTAATTGTGTGTTCCATGTCTCCATGTTGCGAGGAATCTTGTGCAGTCCCACCTGCTTGATTGGTCCCCTAAAAGGACGAACTATTTCTTATATGCTCCCTCTGTTCCTGAATATAAGACGTTTTCGCAGTTCAATTTAAACTGCCAAAACGTCTTATATTTAGAAACAGAGGTGGTACGTAGATCGAAGTCCTTCTGGAGTGCAAGTGTTTTCTGTGTCTTGATGGTCTAAACTCGGGCATCATGCGGATTTAATGATTTAAGATCTATTAAGAGTGAGTTTGGAGCTACAGCTCTGGTTCTCAAATCCATGGAAAGAAAGAGAGCACCTTGTCCTGGTGCCCTGTGCATGCCTTTGTTCTGTTCAATCTCTGGAAAAAAAAGGCTCTTTTCACTATTTTGACCCTTTCAGAAAACTTTAGCACAAAATGAACTCCACACAAAACTATTTCACAATCTGACCCTTTTGGTAACGCCACAAGCCGTGGTGTTTCTTCTCTATTTGAAAACGCCGAACTAGCTAGCGTTGCTTCACTTCATAAATAAATGAAAAATGTGAAAAACTAGTTGAAACGCCAACAACCCTTGGCGTTGCATGCTTGGGCAGCAACGCCCACCCCATTGGCGTTTCCAGCAACGTTACAAACTTTGGCGTTTCAGCCCTGCTACGTAGCGTCTCGATCAGGCCAATAACGCTAGCTAGTTCGGCGTTTTCATATAGTGCAGCAACGTCACGGTCTTTAGCGTTTCTGAAAAGGGTCAGATCGTGAAATTGTTTTGTGTGAAGTTCATTTTGTGCTAAAGTTTCCTCATAAGATCAGAACAGTGAAAAAGGCCGGAAAAAAAGAGCCATATAGAAGTCTCGCCCGCCCATTGCTTACCCCAAAAATATTTTTCGTCGCAGGGAAGCCCAAGAGACGGCGAGGAATCCTCCTCGCACCAGGGGGCTGGAGTGCCTTCACCCATTTGGAATGAGACGTTCCTGGAGTGATTGAGGCGCTGTTTCGTTGCTATGTCCAGTCCAGGGTATGCATGCCTGCCTGTTATTCTCTTTTCCTATGTCCAGTCCAAGGTATGCGTGCCTGTTATTCTCTGGAGAGACTGAGACTCTGTTTCGTTGCTTAAGACTCTGTTTTGTGTTGAACCGTCCAAGAGTACTGATCTCATGTGCTATATTGTAGACCGTGTAAACATGGCTATCTGTACATTGTGGTTATATGTCGTCTCCGTGAACCATTGTGGTTATATATCGTGTGCGTGAATCACTCTGAAAAATGCGCTTGTCATGGTGAAATCTAAGCAGTACTATACTGGCTAGAAAAAAAGGATAAAAGGCAAAAAAGAAGTGTCATCTAGGTAGGGGATCGTGTGGAACTGCAGATATATTTTAGTATTTGAGAAAAAAGAAGATAATTTGTGTGTAAAGCGGGATTTAGTATGGCGTTGGGCATGCTGTAGATGTTAGCTGGGAGTGGGAGGTTTGCTGGTGGGTACGCACATTAGAATCCTGAAAATACAGTGCTTACTGAGGACAAAGAGAGGATTCTAGGGGAATTCTGCACATCTCTATTTTTTTAGGTAAATTTTGCACATTTTTTGCCATCACCTGTTGCTGGGTGGTGAATTTAACTAGAAACCACACAAGCATTTACGGGCTCGTGTTTGAAAAACACACGCTCGAGACGGTCCAGTGGAGGAATAGGGGCATGTCCAGGGTGCACCCACGAGGCGAAATAAATCAAAAGGAAAACAACATAGACTGCAGTCTGCTGGACAAAATGTGTCTTTCATGCAAACGAATAAAAGCATGTGTATCTACACGAAAGAACAACTGAGTCATGTGCACAGATGAACATATACCAACACACAAATGATAATTACAGATAGTAGTACTCATCATGGGTGCATGGAACAACAGAAACTAAAAGGAATGGTGGAATACAAGGAATACAAAAAGATGCATCATCACTATCTCGCTAACCGGATACTATGCCACTTATTCTAGAAATAGCACATCGTGGCTCCGGACGGGGTTGATCTCCTCCTTCAGCTGTCATATGTGAGTATCACATCAATTGTCAATCATCGGTGGCTTGCCCTTCGGAGGCGGCTCCGGCTTCGGTTCGGGCTCAGGCTTGGGCTCTGGCTTAGGCATAGGTTCAGGCTTAGGCTCTGGTTTAGGCAATGGTTTGGGCTTAGGCTCTGGCTTTGGCATCGGCTCAGGCTTGGGCTCTGGCTTCGGTTCTGGCTTCGGCATTGGCTCGGGCTTTGGTTCTGGCTTTGGCATCGGCTCTGGCTTGGGCTCTGGCTTCGGTTCCGGCTTTGGCATCGGCTCGGGTTTGGGCTCTGGCTTTGGTTCCGGCTTTGGCATCGGCTCGGGTTGGGCTCTGGCTTTGGTTCTGGTTTGGGCATCGGCTCGGGTTTGGGCTCAGGCTTAGGCTCAGGTTTGGGCATTGGGTAAGGCTTGGGCTCAGGCTTTGGTTCCGGTTTTGGCATCGGCTCGGGCTTGGGCTCGGGCTTGGGTTCCGGTTTTGGCATCGGCTCAGGCTTGGGCTCAGGCTTGGGTTCCGGCTTTGGCATCGGCTCAGGCTTGGGCTCTGGCTTAGGTTCGGGTTTCGGCATCGGCTTAGGCTCAGGCTTTATCGGCTCGGGTTTGGGCTCTGGCTTTGGTTCTGGTCTAGGCATCGGCTCGGGCTTGGGCTCTGGCTTCGGTTCGGGTTTTGGCATCGGCTTAGGCTCAGGCTTCATCGGCTCGGGTTTGGGCTCGGGCTTTGGTTCAGGTTTTGGCATAGGCTCGGGCTTGGGCTCTGGCTTTGGTTCTGGTTTGGGCATCGGCTCTGGCTTGGGCTCAGGCTTAGGCTCAGGTTTGGGCATCGGGTCAGGCTTGGGCTCAGGCTTTGGCATCGGCTCCGGCTTCGGCTCCGGTTTGGGCTCTGGCTTTGGCATGGGTTCAGGTTTGGGCAGAGGCTTAGGCTCTGGCTTTGGCATGGGTTCAGGTTTAGGCAGAGGCTTAGGCTCTGGCTTTGGCATGGGTTCAGGCTTAGGCATTGGCTCTGGCTTGGGTTCCGGCTTGGGCTCCGGGTACGGCATCGGCTTGGGCTCCGGCTCGGGGAGCTTCTCGGCGAGGCCCCGACCAGCGGCGGCGGCCTGGCTGAAACCAGAGGCCGCGACCAGCCCGACGAGGAGCACGGCAAGGAGGCTGTGCCTCGCCATTGCTGCTCGCTCCTTCCTCTCGCAGCTCTTGCTGCACCTGTGCTTCACCGCTTCTAAACCTCTCAACTGAGATAAAGTGGATGGGGTGTCGGTGTGGTTCCTCTGAATGGTGGTGTGGAGAACCGGAGATGGCATATGGGGTGGTTTTATAGGGCTGAGCAACCAAGCAGGCCAGGACGCGTGTGCCACACTCCCGAATCCCGATCGACCAGTGCCGGTGGGTCTCCGGGTGGATCAGGTTACCTCTCTCAACTTTTCATCTGCCGTCTGCACCTTCCTCCCGCCCGCCTGGACTGCAAGGCAGCAGCAGCGGTACCAGTAATGAGAAGAGACCGCGGACAGTAAATTCGTGCTGTGGACGCCGCCGGACGCCGGACGGCGGATGGCTGGTGGCCGGTGGCGCGTCGCCGTCGCGCCTTGAAATCCATGTCGGGGATTTCTCCGTTGCGCGTAGCATCCGACGACGCCTGATGGGTGCGGGTCAAGTCCGGCGACTGTTCTAGGCAGCTGCTAGCAGGGGCTGACGGCGACGGGGCACTGAGAGTTGAGCCTCAGCTTGACGGCATCATCAACTCGACTGCGCCGTAGTACGATTTCACGTGGAGCTTTTACTGCAGCCTGTACAGATTTTTCGGACAGAGGTAAGCTAAAGTTGTGGTCGTCAGGCAGGCACGAGCTCAACCCGTACCGCCCTGAACCCGTTGCGTACGGCGAGCCGCTGCCACCGGCGACAATCGCACGGCGCCTGTCGAGCCATGGATCGGCAGCTTTGAAATTGTTCATGGGTGGATGGGGCCGCGGACCGACCGACGCTTGCTTGGTCCGGTTCGCGGTATTGATCGATCGGTTGATTGATTGACCTGTTAAAACTTAAAAGTCACGTACGCACGCGGCCAGGTAGGCAGAATTGCTTTTGTTGATATTCCTCCAAGCGCTTTTTGCTTGAACAAGCGTCTTTGTTGCTGCATTTTTCTCCTTCGTGTGGGGCTTGCGGCGTTGATTAACGCTGCAGCTGTGATAATGTAACATGTGTTGCGTGAACATGGTACTACTAATCAAGATTCATTGATTTAACAAATGAAGCAACCTTCCGACGTATGCCAAAATAAATAAGCGAGGCAACCTGCCCACCTAGCTATAGCTAGCTAGATTGTTATGGTATAAGATCGTTTTGCGCCCTACAACTATTCGCGTGGAGCTCACACAAAATTATCAACGCGCAAAAGTGAAACTCAAGCTGCGGTGGTTAGACGGACGCCGTAACGCAGCCCGTTGCGTGCGTGGTTCATGTAATCATGTTGTTTGACCGTCCGTGCATGGCCCGGTCCATCTATCTGGGGGGCACGGCAGCCCGGCCAGGGTGTGCCATCGGAGGCAGTCGTCCTACCGTAGCTATCGAGACCATCTGCAACGTTGAAAATGTTCATCGAGATGGATCGGCCGACCGACCGACCTTTGCTTGCTCTTGCTCACGGTATTAATTGCTTGACTGGCTAACCTCATTGGTCACGCGGAGGCACCAAAATCTTTGCGTTGATATTCGAAGCACATTTCTCACGAGCGTTTGTGCGAGTACCGATCAAGTCAAGCACAGCCACACCTACGTGTTCTTCTTGCCGCGTTTCCCTTGTGGGGCTGCCGCATTGATTGACAACATTGCGGCTCAAGTTGCGTAACATTGCAATGGAGTTTTACTGATTATAACAATAACAAAATGAAGCAACCTTCCACACCAAAAATTGAATAAACGAAGCAACAACCTACCTTACCTAGATCGTGTTGCTAACATGCAAAGAGATCTTGCGCGTGTGTCCATGCGATGACAGTAGGAGGAGCAACCGTATTTTAGCTCCATGTGGTCGGCCAACCTTTGGTAGAAATCATCAGAAGATCGACCGGCCGTGTACACGTTAGTGCAATCTACAAAGTAGTGAAAAAGCATGGGCGGCCGGTAGAAAGCGACCCACGCGTCGCGGTTGCCATCACCCGATTCAACATTTTCGATCGGGAAGGTACGCGCCGGATCGCCGGAATCGAATCGCTGCCTAGCTTTTGACTGTAGCGCGTACCACGTACCTAGATAATTAAGGGCATCGATGCCCCGGGCTCCACACCAATCGCTTCACTTCAATTCACGGCGGAAACGATAGGTCTCCCTCCAGAAAGGAACTGACCCCAAAGATCTCTAAAAAGATCTGTGTGAGTGTGATCTGTACTACCAGAAGTTACCATCCACTCATATTTGTTGAAAAATGGACGAAAAGTGTGAAAATGCAAGCTCGTTGTCATTGCGTAGTAGTAGTGTTCAACTTGCATATTGCATATGTGTGACCACGGCTATGTCCTTTAGTAGTAGGAATAATGTGTCTCGCATTCTATCCCGTCCCGATGGTGCGTCTAGCATCGTCGGAGAGTGTGTGTGGAGGTGTGTCTTCATAGGATCTCGCGGGGTTCGGTCGGTGCTGGTATTGGGTGGATCCGGTTTTGTTCTTCTCCGTTCGGGTGTTTACAGGTTTGATCCTTCTGTTCTACAACTTTCGACATCAGCGATGGTTACTACTTTGGTGTGTTGGCCCTATGGGACTTTAGCACGACGATTACCTGACTGTCTCTTACAACAAGATTTGCCTGGCTTCGGCGAGAGAGGGGCGATGACGGCGACGTGCCTTCGATCGCTCCGGTGCTTGCAGTCGTGCTAGGTGGTCCATGGATATGATTGTTATTTTTATTACCTCTGTTATTCTTTGTACTGACATGATTAAAAATGAATAGTTGAAAATTTCTCGAAAAACAAACTTGCATATGTCAAGTAGACAATATTTATCTTTTAACATAATATATTTACCAGTTTGGTTGTCTCCAAATTTAAATTCACCAGAGACAACATCGCATGTTCGCTTAGTTCACGAAGACAGATATTGGATGGCAACGACTGGTTTAAGTTTCTAAGGCCAACTCCACCGCGCGACTCTATCCTGTCTGGCCCCGTCCGTTTGGGGCAAAACGAACAAAGGAGGCGGCCCAGCGTGCGATGGCCCGGACCCATCTTGTCTGTTTTGTGTCCGGGCCGACCCATTTCAAGCACAAACTTGCGCCGGGTTTGGGTCGCGACGGACAACAAACGGACGCGCGCCCGTCCGCGTCGGGGCCGTGTGGCAAGCGGCCACCTACCTCCCACCCGCCCACATCAATGCGCACGAGCGGGCGGCCCCACCTGTTATCCGCACGTCGAACGATCGCCGTCCTTCTTTAAGTGGGAAGCGTGGACGGGTCGTCGTCCACACTGCCCCACGCCACCCCGTGGCCTCCTCGAAACCCGACAGCGGCTGCTCCCAAACCCTAGCCAAGACCTCGCTAGCCGGCCGCCCGCAGCCATGGGCCTCTGGAACTACGGCCGCAAAGGCAAGCACGACCGCGAGGCTGGTTCCTTGTCGGGACGCCGCCGCGGCTCGGTGAAGAAAGAGGAGCCCGCCTCGCCATCGCCACCACGCCGGGCCCCCCGCGCCGCCCGCCTTCTCCATCGCGCCCACGTCCGCCGGCGAGCGCAACCGGCATTACATCCGCACGTCGGTGTGTCGCCGTTATTGGGAGACGAGGACGCCGCTCCCCTGGAGTGACGTCCATCTCCCCAATAACTGGCATCTCTCCGCCGATCGGGTCCCGATCCCGCCGGTCCCGACAAGCAGCCGTGCGCGCGACGAGGAGATCGAGCGCCGCCGCCGCCTCCTCCCCGACGACCTCTTCTACGACCCCAGTGTTGGGGATCATAGCAGAAATTTAAAATTTTCTACGCATCACCAAGATCAATCTATGGAGTAATCTAGCAACGAGGGGAAGGTGAGTGCATCTACATACCCTTGTAGATCGCTAAGCGGAAGCGTTCAAGTGAACGGGGTTGATGGAGTCGTACTCGTCGTGATCCAAATCACCGATGATCCTAGTGCCAAACGGACGGCACCTCCGCGTTCAACACACGTACAGCCCGGTGACGTCTCCTACGCCTTGATCTAGCAAGCGGAGAAGGAGAGGTTGGGGAAGACTCCATCCAGCAGCAGCACGACGACGTGGTGGTGGTGGTGGAGGAGCGCGGGACTCCAGCAGGGCTTCGCCAAGCACTACGAGAGACGAGGAGGGAGAGGGGTAGGGCTGCGCCAACAGGGGAGGAACTTCATGTGTTGGGCTACCCCTTTGCCTTCACTATATATAGGGGAAGAGGGAGGGCTGCGCCTCCACCTAGGGTTTCCTCCCTAGGGGTGGCGGCAGCCCTAGATCCCATCTAGGGTGGCGGCCATAAGGGGGAGAGGGGGAGGCGCACCTCAGGTGGGCCTTAGGGCCCATCTGCCCTAGGGTTTGCCCCCCTCCCCTCTTGGAGGCGCGTTGGGCCTTGGTGGGAGGCACCCCAGCCCACCTAGGGGCTGGTCCCTTCCCACTATTGGCCCATGTAGGCCTCCGGGGCTGGTGGCCCCACCTGGTGGACCCCCAGACCCCTCCGGTGGTCCCGGTACACTACCGGTGATGCCCGGAACACTTCCGGTGGCCAAAACCATACTTCCTATATATTAATCTTTACCTCCGGACCATTCCGGAACTCCTCGTGATGTCCGGGATCTCATCCGGGACTCCGAACAACATTTGGTAACCGCGTACATACTTTCCCTATAACCCTAGCGTCATCGAACCTTAAGTGTGTAGACTCTACGGGTTCGGGAGTCATGCAGACATGGCCGAGACAATTCTCCGGTCAATAACCAACAGCGGGATCTGGATACCCATGTTGGCTCCCACATGCTCCACGATGATCTCATTGGATGAACCATGATGTCAAGGATTTAATCAATCCCGTATACAATTCCCTTTGTCTATGCGGTACGATACTTGCCCGAGATTCGATCGTCGGTATCCCGATACCTTGTTCAATCTCGTTACCGGCAAGTCTCTTTACTCGTTCCGTAACACATCATCCCGTGATCAACTCCTTGATCACATTGTGCACATTATGATGATGTCCTACCGAGTGGGCCCAGAGATACCTCTTCGTTTACACGGAGTGACAAATCCCAGTCTCGATTCGTGCCAACCCAATAGACACTTTCGGAGATACCTGTAGTGTGCCTTTATAGCCACCCAGTTACGTTGTGATGTTTGGCACACCCAAAGCACTCCTACGGTATCCGGGAGTTGCACAATCTCATGGTCTAAGGAAATGATACTTGACATTAGAAAAGCTTTAGCATACGAACTACACGATCTTGTGCTAGGCTTAGGATTGGGTCTTGCCCATCACATCATTCTCCTAATGATGTGATCCCGTTATCAACGACATCCAATGCCCATGGTCAGGAAACCGTAACCATCTATTGATCAACGAGCTAGTCAACTAGAGGCTTACTAGGGACATGGTGTTGTCTATGTATCCACACATGTATCTGAGTTTCCTATCAATACAATTCTAGCATGGATAATAAACGATTATCATGAACAAGGAAATATAATAATAACCAATTTATTATTGCCTCTAGGGCATATTTCCAACAGTCTCCCACTTGCAGTAGAGTCAATAATCTAGTTCACATCGCCATGTGATTAACACTCACAGGTCACATCGCCATGTGACCAACATCCAAGAGTTCTACTAGACTCAATGATCTAGTTCACATCACTATGTGATAAACACTCAAAGAGTTCTGGGTTTGATCATGTTATGCTTGTGAGAGAGGTTGTAGTCAACGGGTCTTGCCATATTCAGATCCCTATGTATTTCGCAAAACTTTATATCGTAGATGCTGCTACCATGTTCCACTTGGAGCTATTCCAAATTATTGCTTCATTATACGTATCCGGTATCTCTACTCAGAGCTATCCGGATAGGTGTTAAGCTTTGCATCGACGTAACTCTTTATGTCGAACTCTTTATCACCTCCATAACCGAGAAACATTTCCTTATTCCTCTAAGGACAATTTGACCGCTATCTGGTGGTCCAGTCCTAGATCACCTTTGTACCCTCTTGCCAGACATGTGGCAAGGCACACATCAGGTGCGGTACTCAGCATGGCATACCGTATAGAGCCTATGACAAAAGCATAGGGGACGACCTTCGTCCTTCCTCTTTCTTCTGCCGTGGTCAATTTGAGTCTTACTCAACTTCACACCTTACAACTCAGGTAAGAACCCCTTCTTTGACTGATCTATTTTGAACTCCTTCAAAAACATGTCAAGGTGTGCGTTCTTTGAAAGTATCATTAGGCATTTTGATCTATCTCTATAGATCTTGATGCCCAGTATGTAAGCAGCTTTATCCAGGTCTTCCTTTGAAAATCACTCTTCAAACAACTATTTATGCTTTCCAGAAATTCTACATCATTTCGAATCAACAATATGTCATCCAGATATACTTATCAGAAATGTTGTAGTGTTCCCACTCACTTTCTGTAAATAACAAGTTTCTAGCAAACATTGTATAAACCTAAAAGCTTTGATCACTCCATCAAAACATATATTCCGATTCCGAGATGCTTGCTCTAGTCCATAGAAGGATTGCTGGAGCCAGCATACCTTTTAGCATCCTTAGGATCGACAAAACCTTTTATTGTATCACATACAACCTTTTCTTACAAAAACTGGTAAGAAAACTTGTTTTGACATCCATCTGTAAGATTTCATAATCGAAAAATATAGCTAATGCTAACATGATTCCGACGGACTTAAGCATCGCTACGGGTGAGAAATTCTCATCGTAGTCAACTCCTTGAACTTGTGAAAAGACTCTTTCCCACAAGGTCGAGCTTCATAGACGGTAACATTACGCCCACATCCGTCTTCTTCTTAAAGATCCATTTATCTCAATGGCTTGCCGATCATCGGGCAAGTCCACCAAAGTCCATACTTTGTTCTGATATATGGATCCTATCTCGGATTTCATGGCTTCTAACCATTTGTCGGAATACGGGCCCACCATCGCTTCTCCATAGCTCGTAGGTTCATTGTTGTCTAACAACATGATATCTAAGACAGGATTACCGTACCACTTAGGAGTAGTACATATCCTTGTCGACCTACGAGGTTCGATAGCAACTTGATCTGAAGCTTCATGATCACTATCATTAACTTCCTATTCAACAGACGTAGGCGCCACAAAAAACATCTTTCTGTGTTGCATCACTCTCTGGTTGAAGTTAAGGTTCGACGACCTCATCAAGTTCTATCTTCCTCCCACTCAATTTTTTCGAGAGAAACTCCTCGAGAAAGGACATGTTCTTAGTGACAAACAATTTGCCCTCGGATCTGAGATAGAAGGTATACCCTACTGTCACCTTTGGGTATCCTATGAAGATGTGTTTGTCCGCTTTGGGTTCGAGCTTCTCCGGCTGAAGCCTTAAGCATCGCAGCCCCAAACATTAAGAAACGACAACTTTGGTTTCTTGCCAAACCAATGTTCATATGAGTCGTCTCAACGGACTTAGATGGTGTCCTATCTAAAGTGAATGCAGCTGTCTCTAACGCAAACCTCAAAATGAAAATGGTAGATTGGTAAGAGACATCATAGATCGCACCATATCTCATAGTGTTCGATTACGACATCCGGACACACCATTACCTTGTGGTGTTCCAGGTGGCTTCAACTGTGAAACAATTCCACATTGTCTTAAGCGATTGCCAAACTCATAACTCATAAAATCCCCTTTTGATCAGATCGTAGGAACATGATCTTATTGTTATGATGATTCTTAACTTCACTCTGAAATCGCTTGAACTTTTCAAACGTTTCAGACTTGTGCTTCATTAAGTAGATATACCTATATCTACCCAAATCGTCAGTGAAGATGAGAAAATAGCGATATCCACCACACGCTTCAATTCTCATTGGATCACACGCATCAGCATGCATGATTTCCAACAAGTCACTTGCTCGTTTCATTGTACCTGAAAACGGGGTCTTAGTCATCCTGCCCATGAGGCATGGCTCGCATGTGTCAAGTGATTCAAAATCAAGTGACTCCAAACATCCATCGACATGGAGTTTCTTCATGCATCTTGCGCCAATATGACCTAAGCGGCAGCGCCACAAGAAAGTGGTACTATCGTTATTAACTCTACATCTTTTGGCGTGAACATGTGTATTACTACGACCGAGATTCAATGAACCATTCACATAGGGTGCATGACCATGAAAGGTATTATTCATGTAAACATAATAACCATTATTCTCTAACTTAAATGAATAACCGTATTGCAATGAACATGATCTAATCATATTCATGCTCAATGTAGACACCTGCTAACATTTATCTAGGTTCAATACTAATCCCGAAGGCAGATGGAGCGTGCGATGGTGATCTCATCAACTTTGGAAACACTTCCAACACACATCGTCACCTCGCCCCTAGCCAGTCTCCGTTTAGTCCGTAGCTTTTGCTTCAAGTCACCAATAATAGCAACTGAACCGGTATCCAATACCCAGGTGCTACCAGGAGTACTAGTGAGGTACACATTAATAACACGTATATACTTTGTTGAAGTTGCCAGCCTTCTTATCTACCATGCATTTGGGGTAATTCTGCTACCAGTGACCGTTCCCCTTACAATAGAAGCACTTAGTCTCGGGTTCGGGTTCAACCTTGGGTTCCTTCACTGGAGCGGCAACTGGTTTGCCATCCATGAAGTTTCCCTTCTGGCCCTTGCCCTTCCTGAAACCAGTGGTCTTGTTAAACCATCAACACTTGATGCTCCTTCTTGATTTCTACTTTTTGCGGTCTTAAGCACCGCGAACAGCTCCGGGATCAACTCTATCCCTTGCATGTCATAGTTCATCATGAAGATCTAGTAGCTTAGTGATAGTGTCTAGAGAACTCTATCAATCACTGTCTTATTTGGAAGTTTAACTCCCACTTGATTTAAGTGATTGCAGCACCCAGACATTCTGAGCACATGCTCACTAGCTGAGCTATTCTCCTCCATCTTGTTGGCAAAAGAACTTGTCAGAGGTCTCACACCTCTCAACACGGGCATGAGCCTGAAATCCCAATTTCAGCTCTTGGAACATCTCATATGTTCTATGGTGTTCAAAACGTTATTGGAATCCCGATTCTAAGCCGTAAAGTATGGTGCACTAAACTATCAAGTAGTCATCAGGATGTGTCTGTCAGGTGTTCACAACATCCACAGACGATGTTGTAGGGGTTTGCACATTGAGCGGTGCATCAAGGACGTAAGCCTTCTGTGTAGCAGTGAGGACACTCCTCGGACTACGGACCTAGTCCGCATCATTGCTTACAATATCTTTCAACTTGGTCTTTCTCTAGGAATGTATTGAAACAGGGAGCTACAAAGTGAGCTATTTATCTACAACATATTTGCAAAGACAATTTAGACTGTGTTCATGATAATTAAGTTCATCTAATCAAATTATTTAATGAACTCCCACTCAGATAGACATCCCTCTAGTCATCTAAGTGAAACATGATCCGAGTCAACTAGGCCGTGTCCGGTCATCACGTGAGACGGACTAGTCAACATCGGTGAACATGTTCATGTTGATCGTATCTTCTATACGACTCATGCTCGACCTTTCGGTCTTCCGTGTTCCGAGGACATGTCTGTACATGCTAGGCTCGTCAAGTCAACCTAAGTGTATTGCATGTGTAAATCTAGCTTACACCTGTTGTATTCGAACGTTAGAATCTATCACACCCGATCATCACGTGGTGCTTCGAAACAACGAACCTTCACAACGGTGCACAGTTAGGGGGAACACTTTCTTGAAATTATTATGAGGGATCATCTTATTTAAGCTACCGTCGTTCTAAGCAAATAAGATGTAAAACATGATAAACATCACATGCAATCAAATAGTGACATGATATGGCCAATATCATTTTGCTCCTTTTGATCTCCATCTTCAGGGCTCCATGATCATCGTTGTCACCGGCATGACACCATGATCTCCATCATCGTGTCTTCTTGAAGTTGTCTCGTCATCTATTACTTCTACTACTATGGCTAACGCTTTAGCAATAAATGTTGGGGAACGTTGCAGAAAACAAAATTTTCCTACTGTTTCACCAAGATCCATCTAGGAGTTCATCTAGCAACGAGTGATCGGATTGCATCTACATACCTTTGTAGATCACGCGCGGAAGCGTTCAAAGAACGGGGATGAGGAAGTCATACTCGACGTGATCCAAATCACCGGAGATCCTAGCGCCGAACGGACGGCACCTCCGCATTCAACACACGTACGGTCAGCGTGACATCTCCTCCTTCTTGATCCAGCAAGGGGGAAGGAGAGGTTGAGGAAGATGGCTCCAGCAGCAGCACGACGGCGTGGTGGTGGTGGAGCTGCAGTACTCCGGCAGGGCTTCGCCAAGCTCTATGGAGGAGGAGGAGGTGTTGGAGAGGGAGAGGGAGGCACCAAAGGCGTAGGGGAGAGGTCCTCCATCCCCCACTATATATAGGGGGGCCTAGGGGGGGCGCCGGCCCTAGGAGATGCAATCTCCTAGGGGGCGGTGGCCAAGGGGTGGGGGGCTTGCCCCCCCAAGCAAGGGGGCGCCCCCCTTTAGGGTTTCCCCACCCTAGGCGCATGGGCCCTAGGGGGAAGTGGCGCCCCAGCCCACTTTGGGCTGGATCCCTTCCCACTTCAGCCCATGGGGCCCTCCGGGATAGGTGGCCCCACCCGGTGGACCCCCGGGACCCTTCCGGTGGTCCCGGTACAATACCGGTGACCCCGAAACTTGTCCCGATGGCCGAAATAGCACTTCCTATATATAATTCTTTAACTCCAGACCATTCCGAAACTCCTCGTGACGTCTGGGATCTCATCCGGGACTCCGAACAACTTTCAGGTTACTGCATATACATATCCCTACAACCCTAGCGTCACCGAACTTTAAGTGTGTAGACCCTACGGGTTCGGGAGACATGTACACATGACCGAGATTGCTCTCCGGTCAATAACCAACAGCGGGATCTGGATACCCATGTTGGCTCCCACATGCTCCTCGATGATCTCATCGGATGAACCACAATGTCGAGGATTCAAGCAACCACGTATACAATTCCCTTTGTCAATCGGTACGTTACTTGCCCGAGATTCGATCGTCGGTATCCCAATACCTTGTTCAATCTCGTTACCGGCAAGTCACTTTACTCGTACCGTAATGCATGATCCCGTGACCAGACACTTGGTCACTTTGAGCTCATTGTGATGATGCATTACCGAGTGGGCCCAGAGATACCTCTCCGTCATACGGAGTGACAAATCCCAGTCTTGATCCGTGTCAACCCAACAGACACTTTCGGAGATACCCGTAGTATACCTTTATAGTCACCCAGTTACGTTGTGAAGTTTGGTACACCCAAAGCACTCCTACGGTATCTGGGAGTTACACGATCTCATGGTCTAAGGAAAAGATACTTGACATTGGAAAACTCTAGCAAACGAACTATACGATCTTGTGCTATGTTTAGGATTGGGTCTTGTCCATCACATCATTCTCCTAATGATGTGATCTTGTTATCAATGACATCCAATGTCCATAGTCAGGAAACCATGACTATCTGTTGATCAACGAGCTAGTCAACTAGAGGCTTACTAGGGACATGTTGGTGTCTAAGTATTCACACATGTATTACGATTTCCGGATAACACAATTATAGCATGAATAAAAGACAATT
>NC_053023.1:66018524-66135118 GCF_003073215.2 Triticum urartu | reverse complement strand
ATCAAGCGCCCAAACCTTTGGAGCGTCTTTTGCATTTAGTTTTCATTTTTCTTTTATGCACCATGCTGGTATGAGATAGTCCTTGGTTGATTTATAGAATGCTCTATGCACTCCACTTATATCTTTTGAGTATGGCTTTATAGAATGCTTCATGTGCTCCACTTATATCATTTGAAGTTTGGATTGCCTGTTTCTCTTTACATAGGAAACCGCCATTTGTAGAATGCTCTTTTGCTTCACTTATATTTGTTAGAGCGTGGGCATATCTTTTGTAGAAAGAAATTAACTCTCTTGCTTCACTTATATCTATTTAGAGAGATGACAGGAATTGGTCATTCACATGGTTAGTCATAAAACCCTACATAAAACTTGTAGATCACTAAATATGGTCTGTTTGATTCCTTGCAATAGTTTTGCGATATAAAGATGGTGCTATTAGAGTCATGCTAGTGGGTAGTTGTGGATTAGTAGAAATACTTGTGTTGAGGTTTGTGATTCCCGTAGCATGCACGTATGGTGAACCGTTATGTAACGAAGTCGGAGCATGATTTATTTATTGGTTGTCTTCCTTATGAGTGGCGGTCGGGGACGAGCGATGGTGTTTTCCTACCAATCTATCCCCCTAGGAACATGCGCGTAGTACTTTGTTTCGATGACTAATAGATTGTTGCAATAAGTATGTGAGTTCATTATGACTAATGTTGAGTCCATGGATTATACGCACCCTCACCCTTCCATCATTGCTAGCCTCTCTAGTATCGCACAACTTTCGCCGGTACCATAAACCCACCATATACCTTCCTCAAAACAGCCACCATACCTACCTATCATGGCATTTCCATAGCCATTCCGAGATATATTGACATGCAACTTCCATCATCATCATATACATAACTTGAGCATTCAATGCCATATTGCTTTGCATGATCGTAAGATAGCTAGCATGATGTTTTCATGGCTTGTCCCTTTTTTGATATCACTGCTACGCTAGATCATTGCACATCCCGGTACATAGCCGGAGGCATTCATATAGAGTCATATCTTTGTGCTAGTATCGAGTTGTAATATCGAGTTGTAAGTAAATAAAAGTGTGATGATAGTCATTATTAGAGCATTGCCCCAGTGAGGAAAGGATGATGGAGACTATGATTCCCCCACAAGTCGGGTTGAGACTCCGGATGAAAAAAGAAAAAAAATAGAAAGGCCAAAAAAATATTAAAAAATGAGAGAAAAAGAGAGAAGGGGCAATGTTACTATCCTTTTACCACACTTGTGCTTTAGAGTAGCACCATATTCTTCATATAGAGAGTCTCTTGAGTTATCACTTTCATATACTAGTGAGAATTTTCATTATAGAACTTGGCTTGTATATTCCGATGATGGGCTTCCTCAAATGCCCTAGGTCTTCATGAGCAAGCAAGTTGGATGTACACCCACTTAGTTTCAGTTTGAGCTTTCATATACTTATAGCTCTTAGTGCATCCATTGCATGGCAATCCCTTATCACTCACATTGATATATATTGATGGGCATCTCCATAGCCCGTTGATACGCCTAGTTGATGTGAGACTATCTTCTCCTTTTTGTCCTCTCCACAACCACCATTCTATTCCACCTATAGTGCTATGTCCATGGCCCGCGCTCATGTATTGTGTGAAAGTTGAAAAGGTTTGACAACATCAAAAGTATGAAACAATTGCTTGGCTTGTCATCAGGGTTGTGCATGATTTGAATATTTTGTGTGGTGAAGATGGAGCATAGCCAGACTATATGATTTTGTAGGGATAACTTTCTTTGGCCATGTTATTTCGAAAAGACATGATTGCTTTATTAGTAGGCTTGAAGTATTATAGTTTTTATGTCAAATGATAGACTATTGCTTTGAATCACTCGTATCTTAATATTCATGCCATGATTAGATATGTGATCAAGATTATGCTAGGTAGCATTCCATATCAAAAATTATATTTTTTATCATTTACCTACTCGAGGACGAGCAGGAATTAAGCTTGGGGATGCTGATACATCTCCGTCGTATCTATAATTTTTGATTGTTCCATGCCAATATTCTACAACTTTAATATACTTTTGGCAACTTTTTATACTATTTTTTGGGACTAACATATTGATCCAGTGCCTAGTGCCAGTTCCTGTTTGTTGCATGCTGTTTGTTTCACAGAATATCCATATCAAACGGAGTCCAGACGGGATAAAAACTGACGGAGATTTTTTTTGGAATATATATGATTTTTGGGAAGAAAAATACACACGAGACGATGTCCGAGGGGGCCACGAGGCAGGGGGCGTGCCCCTGACCCTCGTGTCCACCCCATAAGGCGGTTGATGCCCTTCTTTCGCCACAAGAAAGCTAATATCCAGATAGAAATCGTGTTAAAATTTTAGCCCAATTGTAGTTACGGATCTCCAGGAATATAAGAAACGGTGAAAGGGTAGAATCTAAGAACGCAGAAACAGAGAGAGACAGAGAGACAGATCCAATCTCGGAGGGGCTCTCACCCCTCCCATGCCATGGAGGCCAAGGACCAGAGGGGAAACCCTTCTCCTATCTAGGGAGGAGATCAAGGAATAAGAAGAAGAAGAAGAAGGGGGGCCCTCTCCCCCTCGCTTCCGGTGGCACCGGAGTGCCACCGGGGGCCATCATCATCACCGCAATCTTCACCAACAACTTCACCGCCAGCATCACCAACTCTTCCCCCCTCTATGCAGCGGTGTAACCTCTCTCTTACCCGCTGTAATCTCTACTTAAACATGGTGTTCAACGCTATATATTATTTCCCAATGATGTATGGCTATCCTATGATGTTTGAGTAGATCCATTTTGTCCTATGGGTTATTTGATGATCGTGATTGGTTTGAGTTGCATGTTTTATTATTGGTGCTGTCCTATGGTGCTCTCCGTGTCGCGCAAGCGTGAGGGATTCCCGCTGTACGGTGTTGCAATACGTTTATGATTCGCTTATAGTGGGTTTGCGTGAGTGACTGAAACACAAACCTGAGTAAGGGGGTTGTTGCATATGGGATAAAGAGGACTTGATACTTTAATGCTATGGTCGGGTTTTACCTTAATGATCTTTAGTAGTTGCAGATGCTTGCTAGAGTTCCAATCATAAGTGCATATGATCCAAGTACAGAAAGTATGTTAGCTTATGCCTCTCCCTCATATAAAATTGCAATACTGATTGCCGGTCTAGTTATCGATTGCCTAGGGACAAATAACTTTCTCGTAACAAAAAGCTCTTTACTAAAACTAACTTAGTTGTGTCTTTACCTAAACAGCCCCTACTTTTTATTTACTTGCTCTTTATTACCTTGCAAACCTATCCAACAACTCCTACAAAGTACTTCTAGTTTCATACTTGTTCTAGGTAAAGCGAACGTCAAGCGTGCGTAGAGTTGTATCAGTGGTCGATGGAACTTGAGGGAATATTTGTTCTGCCTTTAGCTCCTCGTTGGGTTCGACACTCTTACTTATCGAAAACTATTGCGATCCCCTATACTTGTGGGTTGTCACCTTGCTCTTCCCCCTTGTTGAATCGACCCCCTCCTTGAAATCTTCCTCCGTTTCTGTCCATGTCTCTTTCTCCCCACTGCGGTGCACTAGGAAACCGTAAAATCGACTCCCCCTCTTCTCTGCTCTTTATATAGAGGTCTGGGCAGGAGTTTAGCAGGGTGAAGGAGTTTGAAAGCGTACTTTCTCTCCCCGTTTTCTCAATATCTGGGCCATGATGCCCTACAGTTGGGCTCAAATCCATGGCCCAGTTCTCCAGACTGTCACCAGTGTCAATTTTTTCCACTATCTGCTTTTTTGTGAGTTTACTGTCATCGTCAGTATTGATCTCCCAATTGGAAACTACCAGAATATCTACATCTAACCCAATCTTAGACCAAAAATCTGGTATATCAGGTTTTCCCTCATTTTTTCTATAACCAATCTACCATCCATAATACATCTATTATTCCCATCTAGATTATCTATCTTTTAAGTAATTTTCCCCCTATTTCCCTGAATCTCTTTCCTTGTATTTTTGAATATCCACATTTTTCCTATCATCCTTTTTCCCAACTTCATTATTGGAAGCTTTTCTTATGCCTTTGATATGACTCATAGTCATTTCATTTTGGCATGAATTCAAAAGATATTTCTGAGCTATGTTGGTTTTACCTCGGGATTCTGATGAGTCGCAGTCTTCCTCATCAGACTCCTCCCCAGCCAGCAGCCAAAAGCGACTGCCGGCAGGGGAGAAGCCTTGCCCTCCGACGCGAATCTAGTCACGCCCTGAAGACACGGCGATCTGCGGAGGAAGCGTGGGGATCTGCGCGGGGTGTGGATCTTCTCCTTCTTCTCCCTCCCCTGCTTCTCCATCCCCATCTGGCTTGAGCTCACTCCCAGATCTCCTTGTGCCGCATCTGATTCCTCTTTACTGTCCTCGATCTGGACTGGCACCCAGCATGTTCCTGGGGTGGGGATGGCCATCACCGCACTACTGGGGAAAAGGCTAGCAGCAGCGCGGGTTTTAGGTATATCAGTAGCGTGGGGACCGGCGCTACTAATAAGGCGCTACAGCTAACCCGTAGCAGTAGCGGGGGCACACCCGCTCTACTGCTATACAAGTTTAGCAGTAGCGCATTTCGTGGAAGCTCGCTACTGCTAATAGCTCTAGCGCGCTTTGCCTGGACGCACTACTGCTACTGTGGCACTGCTGCTAACTTTTCTCCACTCGCTACTTCTAATTTTAGTAGTTTTTTTCCTGCATATTTGTTTTGTATTTGAATAGGCTTTATACAATAATATTTAGCATATGATACATAGACAAATGTAATCATAGCATATACATACAAATAGTCTCATCAAATCATGTCATCATCATAATCATCATCCAACACAACATGGTCTCTCGTCATCATCTCGAAAATAGCGATACAAATCTCGATTACTTGCAACTACATCGTCATCCATCTAAACAATGATATACGCGAGAAGAGCTATCACTTTGCGTGAACCTAAACTAACTACTGGCTGTCGCTCAGAAACCGGAAACCGGTACACCTGGGCCTGACATTCTGGCCACTCGTCGTATACTCCTGGCATAGCATTTCTTCGCCATCGATGATCTATAAACCTGCATCATCACATGAGTCGATGATATGCAACATATATAGTTGAGCAACAGAAAGAGACAGACTTGGCAAAAATAGAAACAACATATCATAAGCATAAATAACAAAGTTCATCATACCCAAAATGCCCTAACTAGAGTGATCTTCGCTAGTCGAGTAGGACAGTTTTAATTACATCACAAATAAAGTTTCATCATGCATAATTCAAAGTTTCGTCATACAGATAGTATGGACCAAACGGACACATTGTCATATATCGACAATCACTCCATGTCGTGCCATCCATCCAAGTTAGGGAGATAGTCCCCGAGCTTAGTGAAAGGCTTCAGGTCAAGACGCTGAGCGGCTACGCGTGTTCGGCCGTCTTCCCGCGACATTTGTCCTTCTTCGTAGAACATCCCTGTTTTTTAACGACCTCCTTCATGATGATTTGGGCAAGTTCGTGCTGGATGTGATAGAACTCAGCTCGAAGTCGATGATCCTCGATATCTCATAAGTTCTTTGCCCATTGTGTAATATGGTCATCGCCGGATGTAGGTGACTTGCGAAGGTTCTGGTGATCCCATTTGTACTCCAGCATCTGGTGTAGGACATAGAATCCATCATTAAGAGAATCACTCGGTTGCTGGATGCAGCAGAAGTCGGTCTTATGGCCGAAGGCGGGCCTGTCGTCCTTTTTCTTCTTGTCCTTGACCTCTCCACCCCGTGCGTCGTAGTAAAACATAGTACTATCGAGAACAGACTTAATGTGGGTGTAATCCTTTTTGTTAATGTTCTTCGACGAGTCCAAGTAAAGAGCGTGGGAGTATCGGGGGTAGAGGATGATGAGGATGGCGCGCCCGCCGCTGCGCAAAATAAGTACACCTAAAATTAATTAGCCTCCACCGTGCAAATGAATGATTGAAATCAAAGGAAGGATATCCGCACGGATGACTTACATGGGATGATAAGGCACGAGAATCATCTCCTTGTCCTTATTGGCGAGCATGAAATTGACGATGTATTCCCTCGCGTATTCACAGTGCTTTGCACAGACTCCCAAGAAGGCCTCGTGCATGAAGTACGGGTCAGGGACATAGATATAATGTATCTGCTCAACCCCGATGAGGTAGTTCATGTGCAAAGCATAAAGACGGACAAACGCAAAATCCAGCTTCTTCAAGTGAAACATGTCGAAGATGTAATCGAATCGAAGGAAGAACTTCTCCGCGGGGAATGTGTCGACGTACGACAATCCCCGCGACACGTTAACCACGTAGAGTGGGTATCCTGGATTTTTTGAGGCGATGAGGCCTTTCTCTATCTGCAACACATCGTCATGAAGTCTCCTTAAATCGCCGAATCTGGCCCGCAGCGCTGCTTCAGGTAGGATTGGTTGACCAGGGATATGCCATTTTGCCGCACCGGGGATATCTATACGGTCTTGAACCCGAGGCTGCTAAGGTGGGTGGATCACAGAAGCAGCTTTTTTGCCTTTCCTCGGTCTCTTCCTAGACTTCTTTACTACCGGAAGGTTGTCCATAATACGTTCAGACTCCGAAGGCGGCTGAGGGAGTCTTGGATTAGGGGGTGTTCGGATAGCCGGACTATACCTTCGGCCGGACTCCTGGACTATGAAGATACAAGATTGAAGACTTCGTCCCGTGTTCAGAAGGGACTTTCCTTGGCATGGAAGGCAAGCTTGGCGATACGGATATGTAGATCTCCTACCATTGTAATGACTTTGTGTAACCCTAACCCTCTCCGGTGTCTATATAAACCGGAAGGTTTTAGTCCGTAGGACAACATACACAACAACAATCATACCATAGGCTAGCTTCTAGGGTTTAGCCTCTCCGATCTCGTGGTAGATCTACTCTTGTACAACCCATATCATCAATATTAATCAAGTAGGATGTAGGGTTTTACCTCCATAGAGAGGGCCCGAACCTGGAGAAAACTTCGTGTCCCTTGCCTCCTGTTACCATCTGGCTTAGACACACAGTTCGGGACCCCCTACCCGAGATCCGCCGGTTTTGACACCGACAGCGGCAATTCAGGCACCGACTCATGAGGCTCAAACCCTAAGTAGGCGCCAGTATTGACATACTGTTGAGTGTCATCATCATCGTCATCCTCATCTATGGAGATGTCACCAGCGACTAATGGAGTAGGCGAGGTGTTGATGTTCATACCTAACTGCGTGCTCATGGGTGTGCTCTCGGCCGCCTCCAGACGAAGCAGACTCTTTGGCCACAATAGGACCCACCCATTGCAACAATCACCAAGCCGCCGCGGGGTCTCGTCGTCATCCCCCACTAGTACCGGAGGAGCCAAATTCTCGTGGTCCGGTTTAACACTGGCCACGGAAACCTTGAAGACTTCTGGGGGGATCGTCCGCCTATGGAACAATGGTTCCTTCGGCTCCATTATCCTCGCCTTCCCCACGTCCACCTTCTGGTCGCCGATGGTGTACAATATGGTGCACGGGGTTTCATCGGCCTGCAAAGAAAAGTCTGCGACGTGAGACATCCGAAAGGCAACGAATACGAGAGATTATACATTTATTGAAGGGGACCGGTGTGACAGATACCGTGAGGGCGTCGAGCTCAGCCAACGATGAAGCACCGCCGAGCATGTCTGGTGTCGGAGCCAGTGCCGGAGCAGGTGCGGAAGCCGGTGCGGGAGCAGGTGCAGGAGTAGGTGCAGGAGCACGTGCAGGAGCCAGTGCTGGAGCAGGTGCGGGAGCAGGTGCGGGAGCAGGTGCAGGTGCTGGTGCAACGGCAGTCGAGCTGCTCCTGAGGAAGTCAGCAAGGGGAAAGTCCGCTGCATTTTTTTTCTGGATTTTGCCTACTCCAATTGAAAATGGCCGGAACCAAGATAGTAGACATATCTACAAGCACCTGTTTTGCGGCAGCTACCGATGTTGCGACTGTCTCAGATGATTTCTTTTCAACTGCAATCTCAACCTTCTTGTCGATGTTTTCTTCAGTTAACCTCCGTCTTTCCTTTATCTCCTCCGTGGTCTCACGGTAGTACTTCTTCCATGTGGCGCCGTCTCCGACACTGTGCACGCGTCCATACGATGGTCGAGTCTCCACCGGGAGTCCTTTCAATATGTTCAACGCCCGTTTGAATGGAGTGTCCCATTTGGGCCTCGCCAATGCCTTAGACGGCGAGTCGCTTTTGGCTGCAATCCTGTGCTGCTCTCTCCGCAAAAGGCACAAGGATCGTTTACAAATATGACTAACATGCAGTCAAATTGATCAGAAACGAAAATTATCAGCAGTCTCATGAACTCCGTCGTGACCGCGTTCTTCTCGAAAACCTTCTTCACTCGGTCCCAACGGTGCCGGGCCCTGAGGACGTCACGCTCCTGCGGGACGGTGAACTCCGCCAAGGAGTCTGGGATGCCCAGACTCGCGGCTTTCGTGTCCTGCTTGGCCCATATGGACCTCTTCCCGCCGTATTCCGAGGTGGTGGCACCCAATGTTCTTCTATTGTTTCCCCTTCATGTACTCTGACTTTTTTTGGCATCTTCGGCCTCGCAAGCCGCCTTGAAATATTTCAAAGTGCTCTGCCGTGATTGTCGGATTATCCTTTACAATCTCGGAGTAGGGTTCCTTTTCGTTGAAGATCCGATATTTCAGCCTTGCTTTCCAGCCGGCCAACGTGTCGCTAAACTTGCTCATGGCGTGTTTGTTTATCTTCTTCATTGCCGGGTCCTTATCTGGATCTTTATAATCCTTTTCATTCCGGCCCGGGAACAAGAATATCTGGTGCAGCTTCTTTAGGAGGGCGGGCCTCATATTATCTAACTTGTTTAGTTTCTCATCGTTGATGGTGGTAGTTGTCCGTATGATGCAGCCAATTTGATTGCCGTAGCACGCGCATGCTTCCTCGGGCGCGTTTGGCTCAAAATTGCCGTCGTCCACCTCCGTGACCACCACTCTAGTAGTCCTGAGCTTGTTAGGAAGCCGTCGCCTCTTTGCTTTCGGTTCTATACCGGCTCCGCTCCCCGAGGCAGCGCCGGTCTCAGTCTCAGCGCCGGTCTCGATGCCGGTCTGAGTCTCAGTGCCGGTCTCAGTCTCATCGGCAAGGCTCAAAAATTCGTCTGCCGCCCGGTAGACGTCGTCGCAATCACCAGAACCCTGTCCTTCATCGTTGCGAGCCATGTTTCCTATGATTAAATCTAGTCAATTAATTCTAGACCTAATAAAATGAATAATCACATAAAAAGGCCTATTGTTTTGCATGAACGTTTACTCCTTCCCGGTGCGGCAAATCCCGGGCACTCGATATGTCCTAGTTTGTAGCACAAGTCATGCCGAAATTCACGGAAAATTTCGGCATGACCTTTGCTAAAAAGTGGACAAATCAAGAACCTGAATTTTGCCGGAACGAAAATGAATCAACATTCCGGCAAAAGATAGGCCACTTGGCTTCGTTCCCTGGAAACAACAAAATGCCACTTGGGCACAATCGAACCACTTCAATGTCGATTATAATGAGCAAACACAATTCAGGATTTTTCATATATCATGACCACTTCAAATTTGCATCTCCTAGTGTTTAACACTTCAAGAAAATCTACACAAATCTCATGCTCTCCAAAACTCAATTCAAAAACCAAATATAGATGGATGAACCCTAGAACTCAAATTATGAACGTAGAACTCAAATTATGTCCTAAATTTTTTTCCTAATAAAAATTCACTAAAAATTAAGAACCTACTAGACTTGAACACTAATAGAAATTTATTTTTTTATTTTTTTCTCTAGACTAAATCCTACCACCCTAGTTAACATCTAGTTAAACCTTACTTTCCTAGCATTTGTAATTAAACACTACAACCCTAACCCTACTGCCCTAGTTAAGCATATACAATTTTTTGAAGGAAATATGCCCTAGAGGCAATAATAAAAGTTATTATTTATTTCCTTATATCATGATAAATGTTTATTATTCATGCTAGAATTGTATTAACCGGAAACATAATACATGTGTGAATACATAGACAAACAAGTGTCACTAGTATGCCTCTACTTGACTAGCTCGTTGATCAAGATGGTTATGTTTCCTAACCATAGACATGAGTTTCATTTGATTAACGGGATCACATCATTAGGAGAATGATGTGATTGACTTGACCCATTCCGTTAGCTTAGCACTTGATCGTTTAGTATGTTGCTATTGCTTTCTTCATGACTTATACATGTTCCTATGACTATGAGATTATGCAACTCCCGTTTACCGGAGGAACACTTTGTGTGCTACCAAACTCACAACGTAACTGGGTGATTATAAAGGTGCTCTACAGGTGTCTCCGAAGGTACTTGTTGGGTTGGCGTATTTCGAGATTAGGATTTGTCACTCCGATTGTCAGAGAGGTATCTCTGGGCCCTCTCGGTAATGCACATCACTAAGCCTTGCAAGCATTGCAACTAATAAGTTAGTTGCGGGATGATGTATTACAGAACGAGTAAAGAGACTTGCCGGTAACGAGATTGAACTAGGTATTGGAATACCGACGATCGAATCTCGGGCAAGTAACATACCGATGACAAAGGGAACAACGTATGTTGTTATGCCGTTGACCGATAAAGATCTTCGTAGAATATGTAGGAGCCAATATGAGCATCCAGGTTCCGCTATTGGTTATTGACCGGAGACGTGTCTCGGTCATGTCTACATATCTCGAACCCGTAGGGTCCGCACGCTTAAAGTTCGGTGACGATATTAATTAGAGTTTATGTGTTTGATGTACCGAAGGTTGTTCGGAGTCCCGGATGTGATCACGGACATGACGAGGAGTCTCGAAATGGTCGAGACATAAAGATTGATATATTGGAAGCCTATATTTGGATATCGGAATCGTTCCGGGTGAAATCGGGATTTTACCGGAGTACCGGGGGGTTACCGGAACCCCCCCGGGGGTTAATGGGCCTACATGGGCCCTAAGGGAGAAGAGGAGGGCCGGCCAGGGCAGGCCGCGCCCCCTCCCCCTAGTCCGAATAGGACAAGGAAGGGGGGGCGCCCCCTTCCTCTTTCCCCTTCCCCTTTCCTTCTCCAACAAGGCAAGAGGGGGGAGTCCTACTCCCGGTGGGAGTAGGACTCCTCCAGGCGCACCCTAGGGCCGGCCGCACCTCCCCCTCTCCCTCCTTTATATACGGGGGCAAGGGGGCACCCCATGACACACAAGTTGATCTTCGTGATCGTTCCTTAGCCGTGTGCGGTGCCCCCTTCCACCATATTCCACCTCGGTCATATCGTAGCGGTGCTTAGGCGAAGCCCTGCGTCGGTAGAACATCATCACCGTCATCACGCCGTCGTGCTGACGAAACTCTCCCTCAACACTCGGCTGGATCGGAGCTCGAGGGACGTCACCGAGTGAACGTGTGCAGAACTCGGAGGTGCCGGTACGTTCGGTACTTGGATCGGTCGGATCGGGAAGACGTACGACTACTTCCTCTATGTGTGTCAACGCTTCCGTTCCGGTCTACGAGGGTACGTAGACAACACTCTCCCCTCTCGTTGCTATGCATCACCATGATCTTGCGTGTGCGTAGGAAATTTTTTTTGAAATTACTACGTTCCCCAACAGTGGCATCCGAGCCTGGTTTTATGCGTTGATGTTATGCACGAGTAGAACACAAGTGAGTTGTGGGCGATATAAGTCATACTGCTTACCAGCATGTCATACTTTGGTTCGGCGGTATTGTTGGATGAAGCGGCCGGACCGACATTACGCGTACGCTTACGCGAGACTGGTTTCTACCGACGTGCTTTGCACACAGGTGGCTGGCGTGTCAGTTTCTCCAACTTTAGTTGAACCGAAGGTGTGGCTACGCCCGGTCCTTGCGAAGGTTAAAACAGCACCAACTTGACAAACTATCATTGTGGTTTTGATGCGTAGGTAAGAACGGTTCTTGCTAAGCCCGTAGCAGCCACGTAAAACTTGCAACAACAAAGTAGAGGACGTCTAACTTGTTTTTGCAGGGCATGTTGTGATGTGATATGGTCAAGACATGATGCTAAATTTTATTGTATGAGATGATCATGTTTTGTAACCGAGTTATCGGCAACTGGCAGGAGCCATATGGTTGTCGCTTTATTGTATGCAATGCAATCGCCCTGTAATGCTTTACTTTATCACTAAGCGGTAGCGATAGTCGTGAAGCATAGATTGGCGAGACGACAACGATGCTACGATGAGGATCAAGGTGTCGCGCCGGTGACGATGGTGATCATGACGGTACTTCGAGATGAGATCACAAGTACAAAGATGATGATGGCCATTCATATCACTTATATTGATTGCATGTGATGTTTATCTTTTATGCATCTTATCTTGCTTTGATTGACGAGCATTATAAGATGATCCCTCACTAAATTATCAAAGTATAAGTGTTCTCCCTGAGTATGCACCGTTGCGAAAGTTCTTCGTGCTGAGACACCACGTGATGATCGGGTGTGATAGGCTCTACGTTCAAATACAACGGGTGCAAAACAGTTGCACACGCGGAATACTCAGGTTAAACTTGACGAGCCTAGCATATAACAGATATGGCCTCGAACACAGAGACCGAAAGGTCGAGCGTGAATCATATAGTAGATATGATCAACATAGTGATGTTCACCATTGATACTACTCCATCTCACGTGATGATCGGACATGGTTTAGTTGATTTGGATCACGTGATCACTTAGAGGATTAGAGGGATATCTTCTAAGTGGGAGTTCTTAAGTAATATGATTAATTGAACTTAAATTTATCATGAACTTAGTACCTGATAGTATCTTGCTTGTCTATGTTGATTGTAGATAGATGGCCCGTGTTGTTGTTCCATTGAATTTTAATGCGTTCCTTGAGAAAGCAAAGTTGAAAGATGATGGTAGCAGTTACACGGACTGGGTCCGTAACTTGAGGATTATCCTCATTGCTGCATAGAAGAATTACGTTCTGGAAGCACCGCTAAGTGCCAAGCCTGCTGCAGGAGCAACACCAGATGTTATGAGCGTCTGGTCGAGAAAAGCCGATGACTACTCGATAGTTCAGTGTGCCATGCTTTACGGCTTAGAACTGGGTCTTCAACGACATTTTTGAACGTCATGGAGCATATGAGATGTTCCAGGAGTTGAAGTTAATATTTCAAGCAAATGCCCGGATTGAGAGATATGAAGTCTCCAATAAGTTCTATAGCTGCAAGATGGAGGAGAATAGTTCTGTCCGTGAACATATACTCAAAATGTCTGGGTATCATAATCACTTGACTCAACTGGGGGTTAATCTTCCTGTTGATAGTGTCATTGACAGAGTTCTTCAATCACTGCCACCAAGCTACAAAAGCTTCGTGTTGAACTATAATATGCAAGGGATGAATAAGACTATTCCCGAGCTCTTCGCGATGCTAAAAGCCACGGAGGTAGAAATCAAGAAGGAGCATCAAGTGCTGATGGTCAATAAGACCACCAGTTTCAAGAAAAAGGGCAAAGGGAAGAAGAAGGGGAACTTCAAGAAGAACAGCAAACAAGTTGCTTCTCAGGAGAAGAAACCCAAGTCTGGACCTAAGCCTGAGACTAAGTGCTTCTACTGCAAGCAGACTAGTCATTGGAAGCGGAACTGCCCCATGTATTTGGCGGATAAGAAGGATGGCAAAGTGAACAAAGGTATATGTGATATACATGTCATTGATGTGTACCTTACTAATGCTCGCAGTAGCACCTGGGTATTTGATACTGGTTCTGTTGCTAACATTTGCAACTCGAAACAGGGGCTACGGATTAAGCGAAGATTGGCTAAGGACGAGGTGACGATGCGCGTGGGAAATGGTTCCAAAGTCGATGTGATCGCGGTCGGCACGCTACCTCTACATCTACCTTCGGGATTAGTATTAGACCTAAATAATTGTTATTTGGTGCCAGCGTTGAGCATGAACATTATATCTGGATCTTGTTTGATGCGAGACGGTTATTCATTTAAATCAGAGAATAATGGTTGTTCTATTTATATGAGTAATATCTTTTATGGTCATGCACCCTTGAAGAGTGGTCTATTTTTGATGAATCTCGATAGTAGTGATACACATATTCATAATGTTGAAATCAAAAGATGCGGAGTTGATAATGATAGTGCAACTTATTTGTGGCCCTGCCGTTTAGGTCATATCGGTGTAAAGCGCATGAAGAAACTCCATACTGATGGTCTTTTGGAACCACTTGATTATGAATCACTTGGTACTTGTGAACCGTGCCTCATGGGTAAGATGACTAAAACGCCGTTCTCCGGTACTATGGAGAGAGCAACGGATTTGTTGGAAATCATACATACAGATGTATGTAGTCCAATGAATGTTGAGGCTCATGGCGGATATTGTTATTTTCTCACCTTCATAGATGATTTAAGCAGATATGGGTATATCTACTTAATGAAGCATAATTCTGAAACATTTGAAAAGTTCAAAGAATTTTAGAGTGAAGTTGAAAATCATCGTAAGAAGAAAATAAAGTTTCTATGATCTGATCGTGGAGGAGAATATTTGAGTTCCGAGTTTGGTCTACATTTGAAACAATGTGGAATAGTTTTGCAACTCACGCCACCCGGAACACCACAGCGTAATGGTGTGTCCGAACATCGTAATCGTACTTTACTAGATATGGTGCGATCTATGGTGTCTCTTACAGATTTACCGCTATCATTTTGGGGTTATGCTTTAGATACGGCTGCATTCACGTTAAATAAGGGCAGCATCGAAATCCATTGAGACGACGCCTTATGAACTGTGGTTTGGCAAGAAACCAAAATTGTCGTTTCTGAAAGTTTGGGGCTGTAATGCTTATTTGAAAAAGCTTCAACCTGATAAGCTCGAACCCAAATCGGAGAAATGTGTCTTCATAGGATACCCAAAGGAGACTGTTGGGTAGACCTTCTATCACAGATCCGAAGGCAAGACTTTTGTTGCTAAATTCGGAGTTTTTCTAGAGAAGGAGTTTCTCTCGAAAGAAGTGAGTGGGAGGAAAGTAGAACTTGATGAGGTAATTGTACCTGCTCCCTCATTGGAAAGTGGTTCATCACAGAAAATGGTTTCTGCGACACCCACACCAATTAGTGAGGAAGCTAATGATAATGATCATGAAACTTCAGATCAAGTTACTACCGAACCTCGTAGATCAACCAGAGTAAGATCCGCACCAGAGTGGTACGGTAATCCTGTTCTGGAAGTCATGCTACTAGATCATGATGAACCTACGAACTATGAAGAAGCGATGGTGATCCCAGATTCCGCAAAATGGCTAGAAGCCATGAAATCTGAGATGGGATCCATGTATGAGAACAAAGTGTGGACTTTGGTTGACTTGCCCGTTGATCGGCAAGCAATTGAGAATAAATGGATCTTCAAGAAAAAGACTGACGCTGACGGTAATGTTACTATCTACAAAGCTCGACTTGTTGCGAAAGGTTTTCGACAAGTTCAAGGGATTGACTACGATGAGACCTTCTCACCCATACCGATGCTTAAGTCTGTCCGAATCATGTTAGCAATTGCCACATTTTATGATTATGAAGTTTGGCAGATGGATGTCAAAACTGCATTCCTGAATGGATTTCTTGAAGAAGAGTTGTATATGATGCAACTAGAAGGTTTTGTCGATCCAAATGGAGCTAACAAAGTGTGCAAGCTCCAGCGATCCATTTATGGACTAGTGCAAGCCTCTCGGAGTTGGAATAAGCGCTTTGATAGTGTGATCAAAGCATTTGGTTTTGCACAGACTTTTGGAAAAGCCTGTATTTACAAGAAAGTGGGTAGGAGCTCTGTAGCATTTCTGATATTATATGTGGATGACATATTATTGATTGGAAATGATATAGAATTTCTGGATAGCATAAAGGGATACTTGAATAAGAGTTTTCAATGAAAGACCTCGGTGAAGCTGATTACATATTGGGCATTAAGATCTATAGAGATAGATCAAGACGCTTAATTGGACTTTCACAAAGCACATACCTTGACAAAATTTTGAAGAAGTTCAAAATGGATCAAGCAAAGAAAGGATTCTTGCCTGTGTTACAAGGTGTGAAATTGAGTAAGACTCAATGCCCGACCAATGCAGAAGATAGAGAGAAAATGAAAGATGTTCCCTATGCTTCAGCCATAGGCTCTATAATGTATGCAATGCTGTGTACCAGACCTGATGTGTGCCTTGCTATAAGTCTGGCAGGGAGGTACCAAAGTAATCCAGGAGTGGATCACTGGACAGCGGTCAAGAACATCCTGAAGTACCTAAAAAGGACTAAGGATATGTTTCTCGTATATGGAGGTGACAAAGAGCTCATCATAAATGGTTACGTTGATGCAAGCTTTGACACTGATCCGGACGATTCTAAATCGCAAACCAGATACATGTTTACATTGAACGGTGGAGCTGTCAGTTGGTGCAGTTCTAAACAAAGCGTCATGGCGGGATCTACATGTGAAGCGGAGTACATAGCTGCTTTGGAAGCAGCAAATGAAGGAGTCTGGATGAAGGAGTTCATATCCGATCTAGGTGTCATACCTAGTGCATCGGGTCGAATGAAAATCTTTTTTGACAATACTGGTGCAATTGCCTTGGCAAAGGAATCTAGATTTCACAAGAGAACCAAGCACATCAAGAGACGCTTCAATTCCATTCGGGATTTAGTCCAAGTGGGAGACATAGAAATTTGCAAGATACATACGGATCTGAATGTTACAGACCCACTGACTAAGCCTCTTCCACGAGCAAAACATGATCAGCACCAAGGCTCCATGGGTGTTAGAATCATTACTGTGTAATCCAGATTATTGACTCTAGTGCAAGTGGGAGACTGAAGGAAATATGCCCTAGAGGCAATAATAAAAGTTATTATTTATTTCCTTATATCATGATAAATGTTTATTATTCATGCTCGAATTGTATTAACCGGAAACATAATACATGTGTGAATACATAGACAAACAAAGTGTCACTATTATGCCTCTACTAGACTAGCTCGTTGATCAAAGATGGTTATGTTTCCTAACCATAGACATGAGTTGTCATTTCATTAACGGGATCACATCATTAGGAGAATGATGTGATTGACTTGACCCATTCCGTTAGCTTAGCACTTGATCGTTTAGTTTGTTGCTATTGCTTTTTTCATAACTTATACGTGTTCCTATGACTATGAGATTATGCAACTCCCATTTGTCGGAGGAACACTTTGTGCGCTACCAAACGTCACAACGTAACTGGGTGATTATAAAGGTGCTCTACAGGTGTCTCCGAAGGTACTTGTTGGGTTGGCGTATTTCGAGATTAGGATTTGTCACTCCGATTGTCGGAGAGGTATCTCTGGGCCCTCTCGGTAATGCACATCACTCAAGCATTGCAAGCATTGCAACTAATAAGTTAGTTGCGGGATGATGTATTATGGAACGAGTAAAGAGACTTGCTAGTAACGAGATTGAACTAGGTATAAGATACCGACGATCGAATCTCGGGCAAGTAACATACCGATGACAAAGGGAACAACGTATGTTGTTATGCGGTCTGACCGATAAAGATCTTCATAGAATATGTAGGAGCCAATATGAGCATCCAGGTTCCGCTATTGGTTATTGACCGGAGACGTGTCTCGGTCATGTCTAAATAGTTCTCGAACCCGTAGGGTCCGCACGCTTAAAGTTCGGTGACGATCGTAATTAGGGTTTTTGTGTTTTGATGTACTGAAGGTTGTTCAGTGTCCCGGATGTGATCACGGACATGACGAGGAGTCTCGAAATGGTCGAGACATAAAGATTGATATATTGGAAGCCTAGATTTGGATATCGGAAATGTTCCGGGTGAAATCGGGATTTTACCGGAGTACCGGGGGGTTACCGGAACCCCCCCCCCCCGGGGGGGTTAATGGGCCTACATGGGCCCTAAGGGAGAAGAGGAGGGCCGGCTAGGGCAGGCCGCACGCCCCCTCCCCCCTAGTCCGAATAGGACAAGGAAGGGGGGTGGTACCCCCTTTCCTCTTTTCCCCTTCCCCTTCCCTTCTCCAACAAGGCAAGAGGGGGGAGTCCTACTCCCGGTGGGAGTAGGACTCCTCCAGGCGCACCCCTAGGGCCGGCCGCACCTCCCCCTCTCCCTCCTTTATATACGGGGGCAAGAGGGCACCCCATGACACACAAGTTGATCTTCGTGATCGTTCCTTAGCCGTGTGTGGTGCCCCCTTCCACCATATTCCACCTCGCTCATATCGTAGCGGTGCTTAAGCGAAGCCCTGCGTCGGTAGAACATCATCACCGTCATCATGCCGTCGTGCTGATGAAACTCTCCCTCAACACTCGGTTGGATCGGAGCTCGAGGGACGTCACCGAGTTGAATGTGTGCAGAACTCGGAGGTGCCGTACGTTCGGTACTTGGATCGGTCGGATCGGGAAGACGTACGACTACTTCCTCTATGTTGTGTCAACACTTCCGTTGCTGGTCTACGAGGGTACGTAGACAACACTATCCCCTCCCGTTGCTATGCATCACCATGATCTTGCGTGTGCGTAGGAATTTTTTTGAAATTACTACATTACCCATCATTTTTTTCCTACGGCGAGGGAGGCAGGGGCGTCTCTGTCAAATTAACCTAACTAAATTCTTTTTGTAACTAAATTAACCTAACTAATTTAGAGAGAGAGAGGAGGGGTGGGGGCTGACAGAGGATGGCTCCGGTGGTGGCGCGGGTGGTAGTGGTGGCGAGGGTGGCAGGGGTGTCTCCGATGACGGTGAGGGAGGATCCGGTGGTGTCGATTGCGGCTCCGGTGGCATTGATGAGGCCGCGCGGCTCCGGTGGCGTTGGGGGTGGCTCCGGTGGCGTCGACGGTGCGCGGCTCTGGTGGCTCCGGGGGCATCGACGTCAGCAGGAGATGGCGACGAAGTGGGGCGACGACGAATCGGGCAGACGGCGGAGGGGTGGGTCGAGGGATTTGGGGGAGAAGTGGTGGCCGGGGAGAAACGGTTTTTTGGTTAAGTCAAACTTAGTGGTAGTGCTTTTCGCGAAACGCACTATAGCTAAGTTAGCTATAGCGATTTTCACAAAATGCGCTACTGCTATAGATATGTAATTTCCTTCATCTTTCTTATTTCCTTTTCTGTTTCTACAGCGGAGGTCTGGAAACGCGATGCAGCTACGTTAGCTATAGCGCCTCTTACGAACAAACGCTACTGCTACGCCTTTCTCCTTTTTTTCACTTTCTCATTTATTTTGCTCTACATTTTATTTTTTCCTTTTTCTATTTCTTTCTTTTTCATTTACTTTTCCATTTGTTTTTCATTTTATTTTATTTCCATTAGCAGTAGTGCTCTCCGCGCGAAACACGCTGCTACTTATGTCCTAGCGGTAGCGCGCTTCCCTCAAGACCGCTACTGCTATGCGTAGCCTATCGTTTTAGCAATGGGAATATTAGTGGTAGCGCTTTTTCCTGCGCACGCGCTACTGCTACTATTGTATCTGTAGCGCGGTTTACGAACGCGCGCTACTGCTATTTAGCACTAGCGCCCATTTTTGACACGCGCTACTGCTAAATTTCTGTGTATAAGGTTTTCCCTAGTAGTGCCGCTCCCACCACGAACTCTTCTGGTTTGGTCGGGAAGCGGCGACCGGAACGGAACGCCCACCACTTCTGCTTCTACGCGAGGTCTTCTCCCTCCGTTTCCTCCATGGCCCAGATCAGAGCAGCCAGGGAGCTCACCGGCGCACCAGACGGGGTGGTCATCCCATTCGGAGTGAGCCGCTCGTCCTCCTCCACCGTCATGTTTTTGAAGACGGATTTTGCCGCCCTCCGCATCTCCTTCCTGGCTGAGAACCAGGAGATGATCTCGCGCGCTCTCTCCATCTTCGCATCGTCTTCACTCGCGAGCTCCACCATGGCGCGCTCCATCTTCATCCTCGAATCGGCCATCTCCACCGGAATCTCTTCTCTCTCTCTCAGGGTGTGGTTGTGGCGAGGTGTGGTTGTCGGTGTCAAAACCGGCGGATCTCGGGTAGGGGGTCCCGAACTGTGCGTCTAGGCGGATGGTAACAGGAGACAAGGGACACGATGTTTTTAACCAGGTTCGGGCCCTCTCGATGGAGGTAAAACCCTACTCATTCTTTATTTATATTGATGATATGGGTAGTACAAGAGTAGATCTACCACGAGATCAAGGAGGCTAAACCCTAGAAGCTAGCCTATGGTATGATTGTTGTTCTTCCCTACGGACTAAAACCCTCCAGTTTATATAGACACCGTAGAGGGCTAAGGTTACACAGCGTCGGTTACAATGGTAGGAGATCTACATATCCGTATCGCCAAGCTTGCCTTCCACGCCAAGGAAAGTCCCTTCCGGACATGGGACGAAGTCTTCAATCTTGTATCTTCATAGTTCAGGAGTCCGGCCGAAGGTATAGTCCGGCTATCCGGACACCCCCTAATCCAGGACTCCCTCAGTAGCCCCCGAACTAGGCTTCAATGACGACGACTCCGGCGCGCAGATTGTCTTCGGCATTGCAAGGCGGGTTCTCCTCCAAATTCCGTGTACCTGTTGAATAATGTCCGGTTTCTTGTAAATGTAGCGCTCCTTGGCTTCTACGCCCAATAATAGCCGTCTTCCACGTGTCAAATGAATACGAAAAGTTAGGGTGTTTTTACATTTACACCCCTAGCCGTGTGAATGAGCCGCCTATTTAAGGGGACGAGGATTTAGATCCAAACCACACCTTCTCCCCTCCGCGAGTATTCATCAGAGCGTATCCGACAGAGGTCCATTCTATCATGGCCGGCCGCCGCAGCTCCTCCTCTCGCCCTTCCAGCCCTCAGCCTGGAGATTGGGAGAGATGCTCCATCCCGCACAGCGAGCTAGTGACGCTCCAGACCAAGGGATTTCTCCCCCCGTCCTATATGGTCCCGGTTCGAGCCGGACTTGCCACCTATAATGGCGGAGAGCAAGCGGAGAGCGCCCCCAATCCCTCCAAAGGAAAGCGGGTATGCCTTGTCCCTTACTTAATAAGAGGGCTCGGATTTCCAATTCATCCGTTTCTCCGGGGGCTCCTGGAGGTCTATGGCCTCCAGCTGCACAACCTCACGCCTGCCTCCATATTGCATATCGCGGGCTTCATAGCCCTTTGCGAGCTGTTTTTGGGCTGCGAGGCTCATTTCGCGCTGTGGAAAAGGCTATTCTGCCTTGTGCCCCGTTCTCAGAAGGGGTCAATATATCAAGTGGGCAGAGCCGAAGTGTGGCGCATCGCCGGGATCGGATATCTATCCGGAATCCCAAAGAAGGCGTCCGAGGACTGGCCTTCGGAATGGTTTTATATAGAGGACGTCCCGCTGCCGGATCCTGTCCGGATCGGCCTCCCTGAGTTCGACAGTGCTCCCCTAAAGAAGCGCCTAAGCTGGCGTTCACAGAGCCCTTAGAGGAAAAGTGACACGGACGTTCTCTACCTGATGGGCCGGATAAGATTGTTAGCTCATTCTAGACTGACCATGATCGGGGTCATGGCCGCATGCATCATGCGAGGGGTGCAGCTGCTTCAGTATAGAGGCCACTCCATGTGGGACTTCAACGGGGAGGACGACGCCACCCGCCACGACCGTAAGGGGCCGGATTCGGCTGCCGCTCTAATAAAGATCTTGTCCGCTTTGTACAAGGGAGAAGAGGAGGAATTTCTCCGCGTCAACCCACATGGTGGATTTTCTTTGTACAATCCCCAAGTTGGGTAAGTGGTCACTTTTACTTGCCCATCCATTTTATATTCCCATCATTAAATATTCAGTCTAACGACTTCAACGCAGGAACTGCGCCAGGCTGTTAAAGAAATAAACAGCCCTCCTCCACAACCTGAGGATCCGGGACGGTCCCTTGACCCGGCCTCTCAAGAGGATTCGGACTTATCTGTGGAAATGATTGATGGGGTGTTTCATCAATTGAGCAAGGACAACGCCTTGGCGGCCATTACGGCCGATTACCCAGGGCTACTCCCAGCCTCACAGGTAACTGAGACCGAAGTCCCAGCACTTTGAAAGGGATCTATCCTCGCGTGTTTTCGATTGCCGTATGACAACCATGTGTTGCAGGGGAGGTCCTTGAGACAGGAGGCTGATCCTGCGGCGACTAGCCAACGAGGGGCGGCAAGGCCCCGCGGGCTGAAAAGAAGTGCGGTCCGGACTGAGACGCCGGCGCAAAGGTATAGCGCGCCATCTTATTCCCAAGTGTTATTCCTTCAAGGCATATTAACGCTCGTGCTCTCTTCAGGACGAAGAGACCTCGCCGGACTATATCCGGAGAGGTTGCCAATCGCGCCTCCACCAGCCAGGCTCCAAAGCCTAGTCCGGAAGCGGAGGCGAACACAAGGCGCGCACCGGACGCTCCTCCGACAGAGGATGCGGACAGGCTGTCTGCCACCAATTCCGAGGTGGAGAGTTCCATGAATCACCGGCGTCGCCGGACAGTTCTTCGCGACGCTTGTTTCTCCCCAAAGGCATTGGATGCCTTCAATTCGTGAGATGCGTACCTCCGTGCCGCTCAAAATGGTCTAGCCAGAGCCACGAAGCAATATGTAAAAGACATACGGGTAAGAAAAATTTGGTAATTATATATATATACAAGTAGCCCCCGAGACTTGAAATAGTTAGAATAACTGATTTAAGGATCATTTGTTATGTAGGTTCTTACAGAAAAGAATACCCTACTTGAGGCCGCACTAGCCGCGGCAGGGGAGCCCAAGGAGACCCCCTCTGGTAATATACGCTTCGAAAGATAAGTATTTTGCGAAGTGTGGCGTGGGTGCAAATCCGACAAATGAAATTGCAGATGGCGGTGGATTAAATCCGGAAAAGCAACAACTCCTACGCCAGCTGAAGGCTGGTGAGAGCGTGCTGACAAAGGTGAGGCGGGAGAAGAACGATCTCCAAGATGCCAACACCAAGCTGGGCGTTGAACTGAAGGATGTTCGTGCCCAGCTGTTGGACTCCGTTAAGGAGAATCAGCGGCTTCGACGCGGCATATTTAGTAAGTGCTTAAACGAACTTTGAAAAAAGAGTTCGGCGAGGAAGTCGACTAACAGAGTAATGTCTGTAGGTATGCTGACAGGTCGTCCTGCAGAGGAAATGCCCGGTTCTATGGGTGACCTTCTTCCCGAGCTCTCACAACTGCACGAGCGAGTTCGGCAGGTGATGCAAGGCGTTGCCCAGGCCTTGTGGCCATCCGTCTCCATGCCCGAAGGCCTTGGAGAGCTTGTAGAGAAGCTGAAGGGAGCGCGGCGGCGCTTCCGATTATGGAAGATGTCGGCCTGCCGTCAAGGCGCCAGGGAGGCCTGGGCCATGGTGAAGATGCGGTACACGAAGGCTGACCCAAACCACATGGCCGAGGTCGGACCCGTGGGCCCCGATGGGAAGGAGATCCCTGTGAGCTTAGTATACGACCAAGTAGAATTGGCCGCAAAGTATTCCCAACAGGACTATAAACTAGACAACCTGTTAGATGGTATTGAAGAGGAATACAATTAGTCAGATTGACTGTGTAATTTTAATTGACATGTGTAATGCCTTCTAGCGGATTGAAGATTGTTTGTCATGGCCGACCTTTTCGCTTCAACCTCGGGACCTGACGGTCCGGAGTGTGTCCGAATACCCTCGCGGTTATATAAGAACCGGGGTATGCATGGAGACCAGGCGTAGGGGTCATTAGTGCTTGAACAGACAAGTGCCCAACTAGTTATGTTATATTACATGGTTAGTAAGAAACATCTTCCAGGGAGAATAGTTCCGTTAGGGGTTCCTTTCCCTGGGAGGCAGGCCCTAAAGTGCATGTCCATTCTGCGAAAATAGACGCAAGAAAAACATCTGGGGGCGTATAGATAAATAAGTGAGAAAAAAGATCATCTTTAGTTCACCGACCGAATATTCCCTTAAGAACGCTAGCTTTCGGCTTCACCCAGTCTGAGGTACACATCCGGCTGACCCGGCAGTAACAATCGCAGAGGTGCTCCCTTTACCACCTAGCCGAACAATCGGGAACGTAGGGGTAAGCACAGGAGCCAGGCAACCCAGCTTGGCCAAAACTTAAGTCATATCGATGTTGGGGAACGTAGTAATTTCAAAAAAATTCCTATGCACACGTAAGATCATGGTGATGCATAGCAACGAGAGGGAAGAGTGTGATCTACGTACCCTTGTAGACCGATAGCGGAAGCGTTAGCACAACGCGGTTGATGTAGTCGTACGTCTTCACGGCCCGACCGATCAAGCACCAAAACTACGAAACCTCTGAGTTTTAGCACACGTTCAGATCGATGACGATCCCTGGACTCCGATCCAGCAAAGTGTCGGGGAAGATTTCCGTCAGCACGACGGCGTGGTGACGATCTTGATGTTTTACCGTCGCAGGGCTTCGCCTAAGCACCGCTACAATGTTATCGAGGATTATGGTGGAAGGGGGCACCGCACATGGCTAAGAAAATGATCGCGTGGATCAACTTGTGTGTCTAGGGGTGCCCCCTGCCCCCGTATATAATGGAGCAAGGGGAGGAGGCCGGCCGGCCCTATAGGCGCGCCAAGGAGGAGTCCTCCTCCTAGTAGGAGTAGGACTCCTACTAGGAGGGGGAAAGAAGTGGGGAGGGAGAAGGAAAGGGGGGCACCGCCCCCCCTTTCCTAGTCCAATGCGGACAAGGGGGGAGGAGGTGCGCGGCCCATCCTGGCTGCCCTTCTCTCTCTCCAGTAAGGCCCATATGGCCCATTACTTCTCCCGGGGGGGTTCCGGTAACCCTCCGGTACTCCGGTTTTCTCCGAAATCACCCGGAACACTTCCGGTGTCCGAATATAGTCGTCCAATATATCAATCTTTATGTCTTGACCATTTCGAGACTCCTCGTTATGTCCCCGATCTCATCCGGGACTCCGAACTAACTTCGGTACATCAAAACTCATAAACTCATAATATAACTGTCATCAAAACCTTAAGCGTGCGGACCCTACGGTTCGAGAACAATGTAGACATGACCGAGACATGTCTCTGGTCAAGAACCAATAGCGGAACCTGGATGCTCATATTGGCTCCCACATATTCTACGAAGATCTTTATCGGTCAGACCGCATAACAACATACGTTGTTCCCTTTGTCATCGGTATGTTACTTGCCCGAGATTCGATCGTCGGTATCTCAATACCTAGTTCAATCTCGTTACCGGCAAGTCTCTTTACTCGTTCCGTAATACATCATCTCACAACTAACTCATTAGTTGCAATGCTTGCAAGGCTTTATGTGATGTGCATTACCGAGAGGGCCCAGAGATACCTCTCCGATAATCGGAGTGACAAATCCTTATCTCGAAATACGCCAACCCAACATGTACCTTTGGAGACACCTGTAGAGCACCTTTATAATCACCCAATTACGTTGTGACGTTTGGTAGCACACAAAGTGTTCCTCCGGCAAACGGGAGTTGCATAATCTCATAGTCATAGGAACACGTATAAGTCATGAAGAAAGCAATAGAAAAATACTAAACGATCGGGTGCTAAGCTAATGATGGGTCATGTCAATCAGATCATTCACCTAATGATGTGATCCCGTTAATCAAGTGACAACACATGTCTATGGATAGGAAAGATAACCATCTTTGATTAACGAGCTAGTCAATTAGAGGCATACTAGTGACGTTTAGTTTGTCTATGTATTCACACAAGTATTATGTTTCAGGATAATACGATTCTAGCATGAATAATAAACATTTATCATGATATAAGGAAATAAAATAATAACATTATTATTGCCTCTAGGGCATATTTTCTTCAGTCTCACATAGTACCGGAGAACGGTGTTTTTGTCATCTTACCCATAAGGCACAGTTCGCAAGTACCAAGCGATTCATAATCAAGTGGTTCCAAAAGTCCATCAGTATGGAGTTTCTTCATGCACTTTACACTGATATGACCCAAACGTCAGTGCCACAAATAAGTTGCACTATTATTATCAACTCTGCATCTTTTGGCTTCAACATTATGAATATGTGTGTCACTACTATCTAGATTTAATAAGAATAGACCACTCTTTAAGGGTGCATGACCATAAAAGATATTACTCATATAAATAGAACAACCATTATTCTCTGATTTAAATGAATAACCGTCTCGCATCAAACAAGATCCAGATATAATGTTCATGCTTTACGCTGGCACTAAATAACAATTATTTAGGTCTAATACTAATCCTGAAGGTAGATGTAGAGGTAGCGTGCCGACCGTGATCACATCGACTTTGGAACCATTTCCCATGCGCATCGTCACCTCGTCCTTAGCCAATCTTCGCTTAATCCGTAGTCCCTGTTTCGAGTTGCAAATGTTAGCAACAGAACCAGTATCAAATACCCAGGTGCTACTGCGAGCATTAGTAAGGTACACATCAATAACATGTATATCACATATACCTTTGTTCACCTTGCCATCCTTCTTATCCGCCAAATACTTGGGGCAGTTCCGCTTCCAGTGACCAGTCTGCTTGCAGTAGAAGCACTCAGTTTCAGGCTTAGGTCCAGGTTTGGGTTTCTTCTCTTGAGCAGCAACTTGCTTGCTGTTCTTTTTGAAGTTCCCCTTCTTCTTCCCTTTGCCCTTTTTCTTGAAACTAGTGGTCTTGTTGACCATCAACACTTGATGCTCCTTCTTGATTTCTACCTCCGCAGCTTTCAGCATTGCGAAGAGCTCGGGAATAGTCTTATTCATCCCTTGCATATTATAGTTCATCACGAAGCTCTTGTAGCTTGGTGGCAGTGATTGGAGAATTCTGTCAATGACGCAATCATCTAGAAGATTAACTCCCAATTGAATCAAGTAATTATTATACCCAGACATTTTGAGTATATGCTCACTGACAGAACTGTTCTCCTCCATCTTGCAGCTATAGAACTTATTGGAGACTTCGTATCTCTCAATCCGGGCATTTGCTTGAAATATTAACTTCAACTCCTGGAACATCTCATATGCCCCATGACGTTCAAAACGTCGTTGAAGTCCCGATTCTAAGCCGTAAAGCATGGCACACTGAACTATCGAGTAGTCATCAGCTTTGCTCTGCCAGACGTTCATAACATCTGGTGTTGCTCCAGCAGTAGGCCTGGCACCCAGCGGTGCTTCCAGGACGTGATTCTTCTGTGCAGCAATGAGGATAATCCTCAAGTTACGGACCCAGTCCGTGTAATTGCTACCATCATCTTTCAACTTTGCTTTCTCAAGGAACGCATTAAAATTCAACGGAACAACAGCACGGGCCATCTATCTACAATCAAACATAAACAAGCAAGATACTATCAGGTACTAAATTCATGATAAATTAAGGTTCAATTAATCATATTACTAAAGAACTCCCACTTAGATAGACATCCCTCTAATCCTCTAAGTGATTACGTGATGCAAATCAACTAAACCATGTCCGATCATCACGTGAGATGGAGTAGTTTCATTGGTGAACATCACTATGTTGATCATATCTACTATATGATTCACGCTCGACCTTTCGGTCTCCGTGTTCCGAGTCCATATCTGTATATGCTTGGCTCGTCAAGTATAACCTGAGTATTCCGCGTGTGCAACTGTTTTGCACCCGTTGTATTTGAACGTAGAGCCTATCACACCCGATCATCACGTGGTGTCTTAGCACGAAGAACTTTCGCAATGGTGCATACTCAGGGAGAACACTTCTTGATAATTAGTGATAGATCATCTTAAAATGCTACCGTCAAACAAAGCAAGATAAGATGCATAAAAGATAAACATCACATGCAATCAATATAAGTGATATGATATGGCCATCATCATCTTGTGCTTGTGATCTCCATCTTCGAAGCACCGTCATGATCACCATCGTCACTGGCACGACACCTTGATCACCATCGTAGCATCGTTGTCATCTCGCCAATCTTATGCTTCCACGACTATCGCTACCGCTTAGTGATAAAGTAAAGCATTACAACGCAATTGCATTGCATACAATAAAGCGACAACCATATGGCTCCTGCAAGTTGCCGATAACTTGGTTACAAAACATGATCATCTCATACAATAAAATTTAGCATCATGTCTTGACCATATCACATCACAACATGCCCTGCAAAAACAAGTTAGACGTCCTGTACTTTGTTGTTGCAAGTTTTACGTGGCTGCTACGGGCTTAAGTAAGAACCAACCTCACTTATGCATCAAAACCACAACGATAGTTTGTCAAGTTGGTGTTGTTTTAACCTTCGCAAGGACCGGGCGTAGCCACACTCGGTTCAACTAAAGTTGGAGAAACTGACACCCGCTAGCCACCTTTGTGCAAAGCACGTCGGGAGAACCGGTCTCGCGTAAGTGTACGCGTAATGTCGGTCCGGGCCGCTTCATCCAACAATACCGCCGAACCAAAGTATGACATGCTGGTAAGCAGTATGACTTATATCTCCCACAACTCACTTGTGTTCTACTCGTGCATATAACATCAACACATAAAACCTAGGCTCGGATGCCACTGTTGGGGAACGTAGTAATTTCAAAAAAATTCCTACGCACACGCAAGATCATGGTGATGCATAGCAACGAGAGGGAAGAGTGTGATCTACGTACCCTTGTAGACTGACAGCGGAAGCGTGAGCACAAAGCGGTTGATGTAGTCGTACGTCTTCACGGCCCGACCGATCAAGCACCGAAACTACGGCACCTCCGAGTACACGTTCAGCTCGATGACGATCCCCGGACTCCGATCCAGCAAAGTGTCGGGGAAGAGTTCCGTCAGCACGACGGCGTGGTGACAATCTTGATGTTTTACCGTCACAGGGTTTCGCCTAAGCACCGCTACAATTGTTGGGGAACGTAGTAATTTCAAAAAATTTCCTACGCACACGCAAGATCATGGTGATGCATAGCAACGAGAGGGGAGAGTGTGATCTACGTACCCTTGTAGATCGACAATGGAAGCGTTAGCACAATGTGGTTGATGTAGTCGTACGTCTTCACGGTCCGACCGATCCAAGCACCGTTACTCCGGCACCTCCGAGTTCTTGGAACACATTCAGCTCGATGACGATCCCCGGGCTGCGATCCAGCAAAGCGTCGGGGAGGAATTCCGTCAGCACGACGGCGTGGTGACGATCTTGATGTTCTACCATCGCAGGGCTTCGCCTAAGCACCGCTACAATATGACCGAGGTGGAATATGGTGGAGGGGGGCACCGCACACGGCTAAGGAACGATCACGAAGATCAACTTGTGTGTCTAGAGGTGCCCCCCTGCCCCCGTATATAAAGGAGCAAGGGGGAGGGGGCGGCCGGCCTAGGAGGGGGCGCGCCAAGGGGAGTCCTACTCCCACCGGGAGTAGGACTCCTTCCTTCCTTGTTGGAGTAGGAGAAGGGGAAAGAGGGGAGAGGAAAAAGGAAAAGGGGGTTGCGCCCCTTGTCCAATTCGGACCAGAGGGGGGGGGGCGCAGGCCTCCTTCCTTTTGGGCTCTCTCCTCTATTCCCGTATGGCCAAATAAGGCCCATATACTCCCCGGTGAATTCCCGTAACTCTCCGGTACTCCGAAAAATACCCGAATCACTCGGAACCTTTCTGATGTCCGAATATAGTCGTCCAATATATCGATCTTTACGTCTCGACCATTTCGAGACTCCTCGTCATGTCCCCGATCTCATCCGGGACTCCGAACTCCTTCGGTACATCAAAACTCATAAACTCATAATATAACTGTCATCGAAACCTTAAGCGTGCGGACCCTACGGTTCGAGAACAATGTAGACATGACCGAGACATGTCTCTGGTCAATAACCAATAGCGGAACCTGGATGCTCATATTAGCTCCTACATATTCTACGAAGATCTTCATCGGTCAGACCGCATAACAACATATGTTGTTCCCTTTGTCATCGGTATGTTACTTGCCCGAGATTCGATCGTCGGTATCTCAATACCTAGTTCAATCTCGTTACCGGCAAGTCTCTTTACTCGTTCCGTAATACATCATCTCACAACTAACTCATTAGTTGCAATGCTTGCAAGGCTTTATGTGATGTGCATTATCGAGAGGGCCCAAAGATACCTCTCCGACAATCGGAGTGACAAATCCTAATCTCGAAATACGCCAACCCAACATGTACCTTTGGAGACACCTGTAGAGCACCTTTATAATCACCCAGTTACGTTGTGACGTTTGGTAGCACACAAAGTGTTCCTCCGGCAAACGGGAGTTGCATAATCTCATAGCCATAGGAACATGTATAAGTCATGAAGAAAGCAATAGCAACATACTAAACGATCGGGTGCTAAGCTAATGGAATGGGTCATGTCAATCAGATCATTCACCTAATGATGTGATCCCGTTAATCAAATAACAACTCTTTGTCCTTGGTTAGGAAACATAACCATCTTTGATTAACGAGCTAGTCAAGTAGAGGCATACTAGTGATACTCTGTTTGTCTATGTATTCACACATGTATTATGTTTCCGGTTAATACAATTCTTGCATGAATAATAAACATTTATCATGATATAAGGAAATAAATAATAACTTTATTATTGCCTCTAGGGCATATTTACTTCAGTCTCCCACTTGCACTAGAGTCAATAATCTAGTTCACATCACCATGTGATTTAACACTAATAGTTCACATCTTTATGTGATTAGTTCACATCTTCATGTGACCAACACCCAAAGGGTTTACTAGATTTAGTAATCTAGTTCACATCGCTATGCGATTAACACCCAAAGAGTACTAAGGTGTGATCATGTTTTGCTTGTGAGAGAAGTTTAGTCAACGGGTCTGCCACATTCAGATCCGTATGTATTTTGCAAATTTCTATGTCAACAATGCTCTGCACAGAGCTACTCTAGCTAATTGCTCCCACTTTCAATATGTATCCAGATTGAGACTTAGAGTCATCTGGATTAGTGTCAAAACTTGCATCGACGTAACCCTTTACGACGAACCTTTTTGTCACCTCCATAATCGAGAAACATATCCTTATTCCACTAAGGATAATTTTGACCGCTGTCCAGTGATCTACTCCTAGATCACTATTGTACTACCTTGCCAAAATCAGTGTAGGGTATACAATAGATCTGGTACATAGCATGGCATACTTTATAGAACCTATGGCTGAGGCAAAGGGAATGACTTTCATTCTCTTTCTATCTTCTACCGTGGTCGGGCTTTGAGTCTTACTCAATTTCATACCTTGTAACACAGCCAAGAACTCTTTCTTTGACTGTTCCATTTTTGAACTACTTCAAAATATTGTCAAGGTATGTACTCATTGAAAAAACTTATCAAGCGTCTTGATCTATCTCTATAGATTTTGGTGCTTAATATGTAAGCAGCTTCACCGAGGTCTTTCTTTGAAAACCTTCTTTAAAAACACTCCTTTGTGCTTTGCAGATTAATTCTACATTATTTCCGATCAACAATATGTCATTCACATATACTTATCAGAAATGCTGTAGTGCTCCCACTCACTTTCTTGTAAATACAGGCTTCATCACAAGTATGTATAAAACTATATGCTTTGATCAACTTATCAAAGCATATATTCCAACTCCGAGATGCTTGCACCAGTCCATAGATGGATCGCTGGAGCTTGCATATTTTGTTAGCACCTTTAGGATTGACAAAACCTTCTGGTTGTATCATATACAACTCTTCTTTAATAAATCTATTAAGGAATGCTGTTTTGTTTATCCATTTGCCAGATTTCATAAAATGCGGCAATTGCTAACATGATTCGGACAGACTTAAGCATAGATACGAGTGATAAACTCTCATCGTAGTCAACATCTTGAACTTGTCGAAAACCTTTTGCGACAATTCTAGCTTTGTAGATAGTAACACTACTATCAGCGTCCGTCTTCCTCTTGAAGATCCATTTATTCTCAATTGCTTGCCGATCATCGAGCAAGTCAACCAAAGTCCATACTTTGTTCTCATACATGGATCCCATCTCAGATTTCATGGCCTCAAGCCATTTTGCGGAATCTGGGCTCACCATCGCTTCTTCATAGTTTGTAGGTTCGTCATGGTCAAGTAGCATGACCTCCAGAACAGGATTACCGTACCACTCTGGTGCGGATCTCACTCTGGTTTACCTACGAGATTCGATAGTAACTTGATCTGAAGTTACATGATCATCATCATTAGCTTCCTCACTAATTGGTGTAGTAGTCACAGGAACAGATTTCTGTGATGAACTACTTTCCAATAAGGGAGAAGGTACAATTACCTTATCAAGTTCTACTTTCCTCCCACTCACTTCTTTCGAGAGAACCTCCTTCTCTAGAAAGGATCCATTCTTAGCAACGAATGTCTTGCCTTCGGATCTGTGATAGAAGGTGTACCCAACAATAACTTTTTGGGTATCCTATGAAGACACACTTTTCCGATTTGGGTTTGAGCTTATCAGGATGAAACTTTTTCACATAAGCATTGCAACCCCAAACTTTAAGAAACGACAACTTTGGTTTCTTGCCAAACCATAGTTCATACGGTGTCGTCTCAACATATTTAGATGGTGCCCTTTTAACGTGAATGCAGCTGTCTCTAATGCATAACCCCAAAACGATAGTGGTAGATCGGTAAGAGACATCATAGATTGCACTATATCCAATAAAGTACGGTTATGACGTTCGGACACACCATTATGCTGTGGTGTTCCATGTGGCATGAGTTTGTGAAACTATTCCACATTGTTTTAATTGAAGACCAAACTCGTAACTCAAATATTTGTCTCCGCGATCAGATCGTAGAAACTTTATTTTCTTGTCACGATGATTTTCCACTTCACTATGAAATTCTTTGAACTTTTCAGATGTTTCAGACTTATGTTTCATCAAGTAGATATACCCATATCTGCTCAAATCATCTGTGAAGTTCAGAAAATAATGATACTTGCCGTGAGCCTTAACACTCATCGGACCGCATACATCAGTATGTATTATTTCCAATAAGTCAGTTGCTCGCTCCAGAGAATGGAGTCTTAGTCATCTTGCCCATAAGGCATGGTTCGCAAGCATCAAGTGATTCATAATCAAGTGATTCCAAAATCCCATCAGCATGGAGTTTCTTCATGCGCTTTACACCAATATGACCTAAACGGCAGTGCTACAAATAAGTTGCACTATCATTATTAACTTTGCATCTTTTGGTTTCAATATTATGAGTATGTGTATCACTACGATTGAGATCCAACGAACTATTTTCATTGGGTGTGTAACCATATAAGGTTTTATTCATGTAAACAGAACAACAATTTATTCTCTTATTTAAATGAATAACCGTATTACAATAAACATGATCAAATCATATTCATGCTTAACGCAAACACCAAATAACACTTATTCAGGTTCAACACTAATCCCGAAAGTATAGGGAGTGTGCGATGATGATCATATCAATCTTGGAACCACTTCCAACACACATCGTCACTTCACCCTTAACTAGTCTCTGTTTATTCTGCAACTCCTGTTTCGAGTTACTAATCTTAGCAACTGAACTAGTATCAAATACTGAGGGGTTGCTATAAACACTAGTAAAGTACACATCAATAACATGTATATCAAATATACTTATGTTCACTTTGTCATCCTTCTTATCTGCCAATCACTTGGGGTAGTTCCGCTTCCAGTGACCAGTCCCTTTGCAGTAGAAACACTTAGTCTCAGGATTAGGACCAGACTTGGGCTTCTTCACTTGAGCAGCAACTTGCTTGCTGTTCTTCTTGAAGTTCCCCTTCTTCCATCTGCCCTTTTCTTGAAACTAGTGGTCTTGTCTACCATCAACACTTGATGTTTTTCTTGATTTCTACCTTCGTCAATTTCCGCATTACGAAGAGCTTGGGAATTGTTTCTGTTATCCCTTGCATATCATAGTTCATCATGAAGTTCTACTAACTTGGTGATGGTGACTAGAGAATTCTGTCAATCACTATCTTATCTGGAAGATTAACTCCCACTTGATTCAAGCGATTGTAATACTCAGACAATCTGGGCATATGCTCACTAGTTGAGCGATTCTCCTCCATCTTTTAGCTATAGAACTTGTTGGAGACTTCATATCTCTCAACTCGGGTATTTGCTTGAAATATTAACTTCAACTCCTGGAACATCTCATATGCTCCATGACGTTCAAAACGTCTTTGAAGTCCCGATTCTAAGCCATTAAGCATGGTGCACTAAACTATCAAGTAGTCATCATATTGAGCTAGCCAAACATTCATAACGTCTGCATCTGCTCCTACAATAGGTCTGTCACCTAGCGGTGCATCAAGGACATAATTCTTCTGTGCAGCAATGAGGATAAACCTCAGATCACGGATCCAATCCGCATCATTGCTACTAACATCTTTCAACACAATTTTCTCTAGGAACATATCAAAATAAGCACAGGGAAGCAACAACGCGAGCTATTGATCTACAACATAATTTGCAAAATACTACCAGGACTAAGTTCATGATAAATTTAAGTTCAATTAATCAGATTACTTAAGAACTCCCACTTAGATAGACATCCCTCTAATCCTCTAAGTGATTACGTGATCCAAATCAACTAAACCATGTCCGATCATCACGTGAGATGGAGTAGTTTCATTGGTGAACATCACTATGTTGATCATATCTACTATATGATTCACGCTCGACCTTTCGGTCTCCGTGTTCCGAGGCCATATCTGTATATGCTTGGCTCGTCAAGTATAACCTGAGTATTCCGCGTGTGCAACTGTTTTGCACCCGTTGTATTTGAATGTAGAGCCTATCACACCCGATCATCACGTGGTGTCTCAGCACGAAGAACTTTCGCAACGGTGCATACTCAGGGAGAACACTTCTTGATAATTAGTGAGAGATCATCTTATAATGCTACCGTAAATCTAAGCAAGATAAGATGCATAAAAGATAAACATCACATGCAATCAATATAAGTGATATGATATGGCCATCATCATCTTGTGCTTGTGATCTCCATCTTCGAAGCACCGTCGTGATCACCGTCGTCATCGGCGCGACACCTTGATCTCCATCGTAGCATCGTTTTTGTCTCGCCAATCTTATGCTTCCACGACTATCGCTACCTCTTAGTGATAAAGCAAAGCATTACAGCGCGATTGTATTGCATACAATAAAGCGACAACCATATGGCTCTTGCCAGTTGCCGATAACTCGGTTACAAAACATGATCATCTCATACAATAAAATTTAGCATCATGTCTTGACCATATCACATCACAACATGCCCTGCAAAAACAAGTTAGACGTCCTCTACTTTGTTGTTGCAAGTTTTACGTGGCTGCTACGGGCTTAAGCAAGAACCAATCTTACCTACGCATCAAAACCACAACGATAGTTTGTCAAGTTGGTGCTGTTTTAACCTTCGCAAGGACCGGGCGTAGCCACACTTGGTTCAACTAAAGTTGGAGAAACTGTCACCCGCAAGCCACCTATGTGCAAAGCACGTCGGGAGAACCGGTCTCGCGTAAGCGTACGCGTAATGTCGGTCCGGGCCGCTTCGTCCAACAATACCGCCGAACCAAAGTATGACATGCTGGTAAGCAGTATGACTTATATCGCCCACAACTCACTTGTGTTCTACTTGTGTATATAACATCAACATATAAAACCTAGGCTCAGATGCCACTGTTGGGGAACGTAGTAATTTCAAAAAAATTCCTACGCACACGCAAGATCATGGTGATGCATAGCAACGAGAGGGGAGAGTGTGATCTACGTACCCTTGTAGATCGACAACGGAAGCGTTAGCACAACGTGGTTGATGTAGTCGTACGTCTTCACGGTCCGACCGATCCAAGCACCGTTACTCCGGCACCTCCGAGTTCTTGGCACACGTTCAGCTCGATGACGATCCCCGGGCTCCGATCCAGCAAAGCGTTGGGGAGGAGTTCCGTCAGCATGACGGCGTGGTGACGATCTTGATGTTCTACTGTCGCAGGGCTTTGCCTAAGCACCGCTACAATATGACCGAGGTGGAATATGGTGGAGGGGGGAACCGCACACGGCTAAGGAACGATCAGGAAGATCAACTTGTGTGTTCTAGGGTGCCCCCTTCCCCCGTATATAAAGGAGCCAAGGGGAGGGGGCGGCCGGCCAAGGAGGGGCGCGCCAAGGGGGAGTCCTACTCCCACTGGGAGTAGGACTCCCTTCTTTCCTAGTTGGATGTAGGAGAAGGGGAAAGAGGGGGAGAGGAAAAAGGAAAAGGGGGCTGCGCCCCTTGTCCAATTCGGACCAGAGGGGGGGCAGGCCTCCTTCCTTTTGGCCTCTCTCCTCTATTCCCGTATGGCCCAATAAGGCCCATATACTCCCCGGCGAATTCCCGTAACTCTCCGGTACTCCGAAAAATACCCGAATCACTCGGAACCTTTCCGATGTCCGAATATAGTCGTCCAATATATCGATCTTTACGTCTCGACCATTTCGAGACTCCTCGTCATGTCCCCGATCTCATCCGGGACTCCGAAACTCCTTCGGTACATCAAAACTCATAAACTCATAATATAACTGTCATCGAAACCTTAAGCGTGCGGACCCTACGGGTTCGAGAACAATGTAGACATGACCGAGACACGTCTCCGGTCAATAACCAATAGCGGAACCTGGATGCTCATATTGGCTCCTACATATTCTACGAAGATCTTTATCGGTCAGACCGCATAACAACATACGTTGTTCCCTTTGTCATCGGTATGTTACTTGCCCGAGATTCGATCGTCGGTATCTCAATACCTAGTTCAATCTCGTTACCGGCAAGTCTCTTTACTCGTTTCGTAATACATCATCTCGCAACTAACTCATTAGTTGCAATGCTTGCAAGGCTTATGTGATGTGCATTACCGAGAGGGCCCAGAGATACCTCTCCGACAATCGGAGTGACAAATCCTAATCTCGAAATACGCCATCCAACATTACCTTTGGAGACACCTATAGGAGCTCCTTTATAATCACCCAGTTACGTTGTGACATTTGGTAGCACACAAAGTGTTCCTCCGGCAAACGGGAGTTGCATAATTCATAGTCATAGGAACATGTATAAGTCATGAAGAAAGCAATAGCAACATACTAAATGATCGGGTGCTAAGCTAATGGAATGGGTCATGTCAATCACATCATTCTCCTAATGATGTGATCCCATTAATCAAATGACAACACATGTCTATGGTTAGAAAACATAACCATCTTTGATTAATGAGCTAGTCAAGTAGAGGCATACTAGTGATGTTTGGTTTGTCTATGTATTCACACAAGTATTATGTTTCCGGATAATACAATTCTAGCATGAATAATAAACATTTATCATGATATAAGGAAATAAAATAATAACATTATTATTGCCTCTAGGGCATATTTCCTTCAATCGATGCATATAATGGTGAATAAAAGGTACATGCGGAAGTGTGACACATGTGTTGAGCATGAAGCCCGTATAAATAAGCTTCTGTTTAAAGAAGCCCCCAGGTTTAATGAGCGCGGATAGCGCGTCACTTTATGAGCCTTTTGTTGGAAATATGCCCTAGAGGCAATAATAAATTGGTATTATTATATTTCCTTGTTCATGATAATCGTTTATTATCCATGCTAGAATTGTATTGATAGGAAACTCAGATACATGTGTGGATACATAGACAACACCATGTCCCTAGTAAGCCTCTAGTTGACTAGCTCGTTGATCAATAGATGGTTACGGTTTCCTGACCATGGACATTGGATGTCATTGATAACGGGATCACATCATTAGAAGAATGATGTGATGGACAAGACCCAATCCTAAGCCTAGCACAAGATCATGTAGTTCGTATGCTAAAGCTTTTCTAATGTCAAGTATCATTTCCTTAGACCATGAGATTGTGCAACTCCCGGATACCGTAGGAGTGCTTTGGGTGTGCCAAACGTCACAACGTAACTGGGTGGCTATAAAGGTACACACAGGTATCTCCGAAAGTGTCTGTTGGGTTGGCACGAATCGAGACTGGGATTTGTCACTCCGTGTAACGGAGAGGTATCTCTGGGCCCACTCGGTAGGACATCATCATAATGTGCACAATGTGACCAAGGAGTTGATCACGGGATGATGTGTTACGGAACGAGTAAAGAGACTTGCCGGTAACGAGATTGAACAAGGTATCGGGATACCGACGATCGAATCTCGGGCAAGTACAATACCGCTAGACAAAGGGAATTATACGGGATTGATTCGAATCCTCGACCATCGTGGTTCATCCGATGAGATCATCGTGGAACATGTGGGAGCCAACATGGGTATCCAGATCCCGCTGTTGGTTATTGACCTGAGAGTCATCTCGGTCATGTCTGCATGTCTCTCGAACCCGTAGGGTCTACACACTTAAGGTTCGGTGACGCTAGGGTTATAGAGATATTAGTATGCGGTAACCCAAAAGTTGTTCGGAGTCCCGGATGAGATCCCGGACGTCACGAGGAGTTCTGGAATGGTCCAAAGGTAAAGATTTATATATAGGAAGTGCTATTTCGGCTATCGGGACAAGTTTCGGGGTCACCAGTATTGTACCGGGACCACGGGAAGGGTTCCGGGGTCCACCGGGTGGGGCCACCTACCCCGGGGGGCCACATGGGCTGTAGGGGTGTGCGCCTTGGCCTATATGGGCCAAGGGCACCAGCCCCAAGAGGCCCATGCGCCAAGAGATAAGGGAAAGGAAGAGTCCTAAAGGGGGAAGGCACCTCCTAGGTGCCTTGGGGAGGATGGACTCCTCCCTGGCCGCACCCTTCCTTGGAGGAAGGGCCAAGGCTGCGCCCCCCCTCTCCCTTGGCCCTATATATAGTGGGGGAAGGGAGGGCAGCAACACCTAAGCCCTGGCGCCTCCCTCTCCCTCCCATGACACATCTCCCTCCTCCCGCAGCGCTTGGCGAAGCCCTGTTGGAATCCCGCTACTTCCACCACCACGCCGTCGTGCTGCTGGATCTCCATCAACCTCTCCTCCCCCCTTGCTGGATCAAGAAGGAGGAGACGTCGCTGCTCCGTACGTGTGTTGAACGCGGAGGTGCCGTCCGTTCGGCGCTAGGATCATCGGTGATTTGGATCACGACGAGTACGACTCCATCAACCCCGTTCTCTTGAACGCTTCCGCGCGCGATCTACAAGGGTATGTAGATCCACTCCTCCCTCGTTGCTAGATGACTCCATAGATAGATCTTGGTGACACATAGGAAAATTTTGAATTTATGCTACGTTCCCCAACAGTGGCATCATGAGCTAGGTCTATGCGTAGTTTCTATGCACGAGTAGAACACAAAGTAGTTGTGGGCGTTGATTTTGTTCAATATGCTTACCGTTACTAGTACAATCTTGATTCGGTGGCATTGTGGGATGAAGCGGCCCGGGCCGACCTTACACGTACTCTTACGTGAGACTGGTTCCACCGACTGACATGCACTAGTTGCATAAGGTGGCTAGCGGGTGTCTGTCTCTCCCACTTTAGTCGGATCGGATTCGATGAAAAGGGTCCTTATGAAGGGTAAATAGCAATTGGCATATCACGTTGTGGTTTTTGCGTAGGTAAGAAACGTTCTTGCTAGAAACCCATAGCAGCCACGTAAAACATGCAAACAACAATTAGAGGACGTCTAACTTGTTTTTGCAGGGTATGCTATGTGATGTGATATGGCCAAAAGAATGTGATGAATGATATATGTGATGTATGAGATTGATCATGTTCTTGTAATAGGAATCACGACTTGCATGTCGATGAGTATGACAACCGGCAGGAGCCATAGGAGTTGTCTTTATTTATTTATGACCTGCGTGTCAACATAAACGTCATGTAATTACTTTACTTTATTGCTAACCGTTAGCTGTAGTAGTAGAAGTAATAGTTGGCGAGACAACTTCATGAAGACACGATGATGGAGATCATGATGATGGAGATCATGGTGTCATGCCGGTGACAAATGATCATGGAGCCCCGAAGATGGAGATCAAAAGGAGCAATATGATATTGGCCATATCATGTCACTATTTGATTGCATGTGATGTTTATCATGTTTTGCATCTTATTTGCTTAGAACGACGGTAGTAAATAAGATGATCCCTCATAAAATTTCAAGAAAGTGTTCCCAACTGTGCACCGTTGCGACGGTTCGTTGTTTCGAAGCACCACGTGATGATCGGGTGTGATAGATTCTTACGTTCGAAACACAACGGGTGTTGACGAGCCTAGCATGTACAGACATGGCCTCGGAACACAAGAGACCGAAAGGTCGAGCATGAGTCGTATGGTAGATACGATCAACATGAAGATGTTCACCGATGATGACTAGTCCGTCTCACGTGATGATCGGACACGGCCTAGTTGCTCGGATCATGTAATCACTTAGATGACTAGAGGGATGTCTATCTGAGTGGGAGTTCATAAGATGAACTTAATTATCCTGAACATAGTCAAAAGGTCTTCGCAAATTATGTCGTAGCTCGCGCTTCAGTTCTACTGTATAGATATGTTCCTAGAGAAAATTTAGTTGAAAGTTGATAGTAGCAATCATGCGGACTAGGTCCGTAAACTGAGGATTGTCCTCATTGCTTCATAGAAGGCTTATGTCCTTAATGCACCGCTCAGTGTGCTGAACCTCGAACGTCGTCTGTGGATGTTGCGAACATCTGACATACACGTTTTGATAACTACATGATAGTTCAGTTAAACGGCTTAGAGTTGAGGCACCGAAGACGTTTTGAAACGTCGCGAAACATATGAGATGTTTCGAGGGCTGAAATTGGGATTTCAGGCTCGTGCCCACGTCAAGAGGTATAAGACCTCCGACGATTTTCTTAGCCTGCAAACTAAGGGAGAAAAGCTCAATTGTTGAACTTGTGCTCAGATTGTCTGAGTACAACAATCGCTTGAATCGAGTGGGAGTTGATCTTCCAGATGAAATAGTGATGGTTCTCCGAAGTCATTACCACCAAGCTGCTTGAGCTTCGTGATGAACTATAATATATCAGGGACATATATGATGATCCTTGAGATATTCGCGATGTTTGACACCACAAAAGTAGAGATCAAGAAGGAGCATCAATTGTTGATGGTTGGTGAAACCACTAGTTTCAAGAAGGGCAAGGGCAAAAAGGGATGCTTCATGAAACGGCAAATCAGCTGCTGCTCTAGTGAAGAAACCCAAGGTTGAACCCAAACCCGAGACTAAGTGCTTCTGTAATAAGGGGAACAGCCACTGGAGCAGAATTACCCTAGATACTTGGTAGATGAGAAGCTGGCAAGGTCGACAGAAGTATATTGGATATGCATTATAATGTGTACTTTACTAGTACTCCTAGTAGCACCAGGGTATTAGATACCGGTTCGGTTGCTAAGTGTTAGTAACTCGAAACAAAAGGCTACGGAATAAACGGAGACTAGCTAAAAGGTGAGATGACGATATGTGTTGGAAGTATTTCCAAGGTTGATCAAATATCGTACGCTCCCTCTACCATCGAGATTGGTATTAAAACCTAAATAATTGTTATTTGGTGTTTGCGTTGAGCATAGACATGATTGGATTATGTCTATCGCGATACGGTTATTCATTTAAGGAGAATAATGGTTACTCTGTTTATTTGAATAATACCATCCCGATCGTAGTGATACACATTTTCATGCTAAAGGTATAAGATAGTAATGATAGTACCACACAAATGTGGCTCTGCAATTTGAGTCATATTGGTATAAAACACATGAAGAAGCTCCATGTTGATGGATCTTTGGACTCACTCATTTTTGAAAGGATTGAGACATGCGAACCATGTCTATTGGTGTATATGCATGAAGAACCTCCATGCAAATGGACCGTTTTGTACTCGCTTGATTTTGAATCACTTGAGACATGCAAATCATACCACATGGGCAAGATGACTGAAAGCCTCGTTTTCAGTAAAATGGAACTAGAAAGCAACTTGTTGGAAGTAATACATTTTGATGTGTGCAGTCCAATGAGTGCTGAGGCATGTAGTGGATATCGTTATGTTCTTACTTCACAGATGATTTGAGTAGATACTGAGTATATTTACTTGATGAAACATAAGTCTGAATTATTGAAAGGTTCAAGTAATTTCAGAGTGAAGTGGAACATCGTCGTGACAAGAGGATAAAATGTCTATTATATGATCGTAGAGATGAATATCTGAATTACGAGTTTGGCACAGAATTAAGACATTGTGGAAATTGTTTCACAACTAATACAGCCTGGAACACCATAGTGTGATGGTGTGTCCGAACATCATAATTGCACCCTATTGGATATGATGCATACCATGATGTCTCTTATCGAATTACCACGATAGTTTATGGGTTAGGCATTAGAGACAACCACATTCACTTTAAATAGGGCACCACGTAATTCCGATGAGATGACACCGTATGAACTATGGTTTAGAGAAACCTAAGCTGTCATTTCTTAAAAGTTTGGGGCTGCAACGCTTATGTGAAAAAGTTTCAGGCTGATAAGCTCGTACCCAAAGCGGATAAATGCATCTTCATAGGACACCCAAAACAGTTGGGTATACCTCCTGTCTCAGATCGAAAGCAATAGGGATTGTTTCTGAAATCGGGTCCTTTCTCGAGAAAAATGTTTCTCTCAAAAGAATTGAGTGGGAGGATGGTGGAGACTTGATGAGGTTATTGAACCGTCTCTTCAACTAGTGTGTGGCAGGGCACAGGAAGTTGTTCCTGTGGCACCTACACCAATTGAAGTGGAAGCTTATGATAGTGATCATGAAACTTCAGATCAAGTCACTACCAAACCTCGTGGGATGACAAGGATGCGTACTACTTCAGAGTGGTACGTAATCCTGTCTTGGAAGTCATGTTGCTAGACAACAATGAACCTACGAGCTATGGAGAAACGATGGTGGGCCTGGATTCCAAAATGGCTCGAGGCCATATAATCTGAGAGAGGATCCATATATGAAAACAAAGTGTAGACTTTGGAAGAACTACTTGATGGTCGTAAGGCTGTTAGGTACATATGGATTTTAAAAGGAAGACGGACAATGATGGTAAATCACCATTAAGAAAGCTCGACTTGTCGTTAAGATGTTTTCCGACAAGTTCAAGGAGTTGACTACGATGAGACTTTCTCACTCGTAGCGATGCTAAGAGTCTGTTGGAATTATATTAGCATTACTGCATTATTTATGAAATCTTGCAGATAGGATGTCAAAACATTGTTTCCTCGACGTTTTTGAGGAAAGGTTGTATGTGATACAACCAGAAGGTTTTGTCAATCCTGAAAGATGCTAATAAGCATGCAAAGCTCCAGCAATCCTTCTAAGGACTGGAGTAAGCATCTCGGAGTTGGAATGTATGCTTTGATGAGATGATCAAAGATTTTGGGTGTATACAAGGTTTATGAGAAACTTTTATTTCCAAGAAGTGAGTGGAGCACTATAGAATTTCTGATGAATATATGTTGTTGACATTTTGTTGATCAAATGACGTAGATTTCTGGAAAGCATATAGTTATTTGGAAAGTGTTTTTCAATGGGAAAGCTGGATTAGCTACTTTGACATGAGCATCAGATCTATAAGGATAGATCAAAAACTTATGGTACTTTTCAAATGAGCACATACCTTGACATGATCTTGAAGGTGTTCAAGATGGAACAGTCAAAGAAGGAGTTCTTGCCTAAGTTGTAAGGTATGAAGTTAAGACTTAAAGCTGACCACGCCAGAGGAAAGAGGGAAGGACGAAGTCGTCCCCTATTGCTTTTGTCATAGGCTCTATACGGTATGCCATGCTGAGTACCGCACCTGATGTGTGCCTTGCCACATATCTGGCAAGAGGGTACAAAGGTATAGGAGTAGATCACCAGATAGCGGTCTAAATTATCCTTAGAGGAATAAGGATATATTTCTCGGTATGGAGGTGATAAAAGAGTTCGTCGTAAAGGGTTACGCCGATGCAAACTTTGACACTAATCCAGATTATTCTGAGTAGTAAACTGGATTCGTATAGTAGAACAGTTATTTGGAATAGCTCCAAATGTAGCGTAGTAGTTGCATCTACAAGATGACATAAGAAATTTGCGAAGTACTACGGATCTGAATGTTGCAGACCCGTTGACTAAAACCTCTCTCACAAGCAAAACATGATCAAACCCAGAACTCATTGAGTCTTAATCACATGATGATGTGAACTAGTTTAGTGACACTAGTAAACTCTTTGGATGTTGGTCACATGGCGATGTGACCTGTGAGTGTTAATCACATGACGATGTGAACTAGATTATTGACTCTAGTGCAAGTGGGAGACTGTTGGAAATATGCCCTAGAGGCAATAATAAATTGATTATTATTATATTTCCTTGTTCATGATAATCGTTATTATCCATGCTAGAATTGTATGATAGGAAACTCAGATACATGTGTGGATAAATAGACAACACCATGTCCCTAGTAAGCCTCTAGTTGACTAGCTCGTTGATCAATGGATGGTTATGGTTTCCTGACCATGGACATTGGATGTCGTTGATAACGGGATCACATCATTAGGAGAATGATGTGATGGACAAGACCCAATCCTAAGCCTAGCACAAGATCGTGTAGTTCGTTTGCTAAAGCTTTTCTAATGTCAAGTATCATTTCCTTAGACCATGAGATTGTGCAACTCCCGGATACCGTAGGAGTGCTTTGGGTGTGCCAAACGTCACAACGTAACTGGGTGGCTATAAAGTTACACTACAGGTATCTCCGAAAGTGTCTGTTGGGTTGGCACGAATCAAGACTGGGATTTGTCACTCCGTGTAAACGGAGAGGTATCTGTGGGCCCACTCGGTAGGACATCATCATAATGTGCACAATGTGACCAAGGAGTTGATCATGGGATGATGTGTTACGGAACGAGTAAAAGAGACTTGCCGGTAACGAGATTGAACAAGGTATCGGGATACCGACGATCGAATCTCGGGCAAGTACAATACCGCTAGACAAAGGGAATTGATATACGGGATTGATCGAATCCTCGACATCGTGGTTCATCCGATGAGATCATCGTGGAACATGTGGGAGCCAACATGGGTATCCAGATCCCGCTGTTGGTTATTGGCCGGAGAGTTGTCATGTCTGCATGTCTCCCGAACCCGTAGGGTCTACACACTTAAGGTTCGATGATTGAATCCTCGACATCGTGGTTCATCCGATGAGATCATCGTGGAACATGTGGGAGCCAACATGGGTATCCAGATCCCGCTGTTGGTTATTGACCGGAGAGTCTCGGTCATGTCTGCGTGTCTCCCGAACCCGTAGGGTCTACACACTTAAGGTTCGGTGACGCTAGGGTTGTAGAGATATTAGTATGCGGTAACCGAAAGTTGTTCGGAGTCCCGGATGAGATCCCGGACGTCACGAGGAGTTCCGGAATGGTCCGGAGGTAAAGATTTATATATGGAAGTTGTTTCGGCCATCGGGAAAGTTTCGGAATCGGTATTGTACCGGGACCACCGGAAGGGTCCCGGGGGTCCACCGGGTGGGGCCACCTGCCCCGGGGGGCCACCATGGGCTGTAGGGGGTGCGCCTTGGCCTGTATGGGCCAAGGGCACCAGCCCCAACAGGCCCATGCACCAAGAGAGAGGGAAAGGAAGAGTCCTAAAGGGGGAAGGCACCTCCTAGGTGCCTTGGGGAGGTGGGACTCCTCCCTGGCCGCACCCTTCCTTGGAGGAAGGGCCAAGGCTGCGCCCCCCTCTCCCTTGGCCCTATATATAGTGGGGGGAAGAGAGGGCAACAATACCTAAGCCCTGGCGCCTCCCTCTCCCTCCCATGACACATCTCCCTCCTCCCGCAGCGCTTGGCGAAGCCCTGTTGGAATCCCGCTACTTCCACCACCACACCGTCGTGCTGCTGGATCTCCATCAACCTCTCCTCCCCCCTTGCTGGATCAAGAAGGAGGAGACGTCGCTGCTCCATACGTGTGTTGAACGCGGAGGTGCCGTCCGTTCGGCGCTAGGATCATCGGTGATTTAGATCAAGACGAGTACGACTCCATCAACCTTGTTCTCTTGAACGCTTCCGCGCGTGATCTACAAGGGTATGTAGATCCACTCCTCCCTCGTTGCTAGATGACTCCATAGATAGATCTTGGTGACACGTAGGAAAATTTTGAATTTATGCTACGTTCCCCAACACCTTTTTAAAGGCTATAAGAGAGATAGAGAGGAGAAGGAGAGAAATGTAAGGCAGAAAGTATATATAAAAAATGGACAGAGGAAGGAGACGAACACAGAGTCCGGCGCTAGGCATAGAATCTTTGGAGACGGGCTGCGTTCCATGGGTTCGGCTCAGTCGGTTATCCGATGCATCTCGCAGGTGGTACGCTCCACCAGTCAGGACTTGGTCAATTATGAAGGGACCTTCCCACTTGGGCTTGAGTTTGTCCTTTTTCTTGTCCGGCAGGCGTAGAACTAATTTGCCAACGTTGTAATTTTTGGCCCGTACTTCTCTGCTTTGGTATCTTCGAGCCTGCTGTTGATACAATGCGGAACGGGCTTTTGCCACGTCACGCTTTTCCTCCAAGGCGTCCAAACTGTCCTGCCGATCGAGCTCGGCTTCTCTTTCTTCGTACATGCGCACTCGAGGTGAGTCATGAATTAAGTCGCAGGGCAAAACTGCCTCTACGTCGTACACCATGAAGAATGGTGTGTATCCGGTGGTGTGATTCGGCGTTGTCCACAGCCCCCAGAGTACGGAGTCGAGCTCCTCTACCCAGTGCGTATTAGATTCCTTAAGGGACCGCACTAATCTGGGTTTGATGCCGCTCATGATAAGACCATTTGCACGTTCGACCTGGCCGTTAGTTTGTGGGTGATAGACGGAAGCATAATCGAGCTTGATGCCCATGTTTTTGCACCAGAGTTTTACCTCGTCGGCCGTAAAGTTCGTGTCGTTATCAGTGATGATGTTGTGGGGGACGCCGTAACGGTGTACAACCCCAGATATAAAGTCTATCACCGGTCCGGATTCGGCCGTCTTAACAGGCTTGGCTTCTATCCATTTGGTGAACTTATCCACCATGACCAGTAAGTATTTTTTCTTGTGGGTTCCGCCTTTAAGGCGTCCAACCATGTCAAGCCCCCAGACCGCAAAGGGCCAAGTGATGGGGATAGTTTGGAGGGCGGTGGGTGGCATATGGCTTTGGTTTGCAAAAAGCTGGCAACCGACGCATCGTTGGACTAAGTTCTGGGCGTCTGCCTAGGCCGTCGGCCAATAAAAGCTTGTATGGAAGGCCTTTCTTACAAGGGACCGAGCTGCAGCGTGATGACCGCCGAGTCCGGCATGAATTTCAGCCAGGAGGTTCCGCCCTTCCTCTTCGGAGATGCACCACCTTTGAAGGACTCTGGTAGTGCTTTTCTTATAAAGCTCTCCCTCATCGACTTTATAGGCTTTAGATCGCCGCACTATGTAGCGTACCTCATTTTGGTCCTCGGGGAGTTCCTGCCTAATAAGGTAGGCGAGGAATGGTTCTTTCCATGGGGCGATGACGGCCATTATTACGTGGGCTGAAGGTGTTATTTCATTGGCAGAGCCTCCAATTATGTCAGAGTGTTCGGTGTCGGGCAGTGCGGCTGGGTCCGGGCTGTTATTGCCGGGTTCCCCTTCCCATACTACGGATGGCTTGAAAAGCCTTTCCAAGAAGATGTTGGGGGGGACTGCATCGCGTTTTGCGCCGATGCGTGCCAGGACATCTGCCGCCTGATTACTTTCCCGGGCTATATGGTGAAATTCGAGCCCTTCGAACCGAGCTGACATTTTTAGGACGGCGTTCCGATAAGCTGCCATTTTTGGATCCTTGGCGTCAAAGTCTCCATTTATTTGGGATATTGTGAGGTTCGAGTCCCCGCGCACCTCTAGGCGTTGAATGCCCATGGATACTGCCATCCGGAGACCATGTAAAAGGGCCTCATATTCGGCTGCATTGTTGGAGTCTGTGTACATTATCTAGAGTACGTATTGAACTGTGTCTCCTGTGGGGGACGTCAAAACGACGCCAGCCCCTAGACCGGCCAACATTTTGGAGCCGTCGAAGTGCATGACCCAGTTTGAATATGTGCCGTACTCTTTAGGGAGTTCGGCCTCCGTCCATTCTGCGATGAAGTCGGCCAAAACTTGTGACTTGATAGCTCACTGTGGCTTGTAAGTTATGTCGAACGGGAGGAGCTCAATGGCCCATTTTGCAATCCGGCCCGTCGCGTCGCGGTTGTTTATAATATCGTTAAGTGGCACTTCCGAGGCTACTGTTATTGAACACTCTTGAAAGTAGCGTCGCAGCTTCCGGGATGCCATAAATACCGCGTATGCAATCTTTTGATAATGTGGGTACCGTGACTTGCACGGAGTAAGGACAGTGGACACATAGTAGACCGGATTTTGAAGGGGGAATTTGTGTCCGTCCGTTTCTCGTTCGACGACAAGCACTACGCTTACGACCTGATGGGTTGCTGTAATGTATAATAGTATTGGTTCGCCAATATTTGGCGCCACCAGGACTGGGTTTGTTGCCAGGATGGCTTTTATTTCATCAAGTCCGGCCGTGGCTGCATCCGTCCACTCGAAGTGTTCGGCGCGCCAAAGGAGGCGGTAAAGGGGTAGGGCCTTTTCTCCCAAGCGGGAGATAAAGCGGCTTAGAGCCGCCATGCATCCGGTTAATTTTTGTATTTGTTTGAGGTCCTTCGGGATATCCAAATGTGATAGAGCTCGGATCTTGGCTGGATTTGCTTCAATTCCTCTACCGGATACAATGAAGCCCAAGAGCTTTCCGGCTGGAACGCCGAAAACGCATTTTTCCGGGTTGACCTTGATGTCGTTTGTTCGGAGGTTATCGAATGTTAGCCTCAAGTCGTCTACTAGAGATTCGACATGTCTTGTTTTAATGACCACATCATCTACGTATGCCTCCACTGTTTTGCTGATCTGATTTGCCAGACATGTCTGAATCATGCGCTGATATGTTGCGCCGGCGTTTTTGAGCCCGAAGGGCATTGTGTTGAAGCAGAATGGGCCGTATGGTGTGATGAATGCCGTTGCGGCTTGGTCTGACACTTCCATCTTTATTTGATGGTAGCCGGAGTATGCGTCGAGGAAACACAACGAATCGTGTCCTGCGGTAGCGTCGATAATTTGATCGATGCGGGGGAGGGGGAAGGGATCCTTTGGGGAAGCCTTGTTAAGGTCTTTAAAATCAACGCACAGGCGCCAGGATTTGTCCTTCTTTGGTACCATCACCAGGTTTGCTAGCCAGTCCGGGTGTTTTATATCTTTGATGAATCTGGCCTCCAATAGCTTGGCTAGTTCCTCTCTCATGGCCTGTCTTTTAGGTTCGGAAAAACGTCGAAGAGCCTGTTTGACTGGCTTGAATCCTTTTAGGATATTTAAGCTGTGTTCGGCCAGCCTGCGCAGGATTCCGGGCATGTCTGAAGGGTGCCACGAGAAAATGTCCCAATTCTCTCGTAGGAACTCTCGCAGTGCGGCGTCTACATCAGGGTTTAACTGTGCCCCGATGGAAGCTGTTTTATTGGGGTCCGTTGGATGGACCTGGAATTTGACTATTTCGTCCGTCGGTTTAAAGAAGGTGGACTTGGATCTTTTGTCGAGTATCACATCATCCCTATTCACCGTGGAGCGCAGCGCAGTCAGTTCCTCAGCCACTAGGGCTTCGGATAGAGCCTCGAGGGCCAGTGCGGCTGTTTTGTTTTCGGCGCGGAGTGCTATGTCCGGATCACTAGCGAGAGTGATGATTCCGTTAGGCCCGGGCATCTTGAGCTTCATGTACCCGTAATGGGGTATTGCTTGGAAGATTGTAAACGCTTCCCGCCCTAGCAGAGCGTGGTATCCGCTACTGAACGGGGCCACATGGAACGTGACCTCTTCGGACCTGTAATTATCTGGCGTGCCGAACACCACATCTAGTGTGATTTTTCTTGTACAGCGCGCTTCCCGACTGGGGATTATTCCTCTAAAGGCTGTGCTGCTTCGCTTAATGCGGTTCCAGTCTATTTCCATTTTTTGAAGGGTTTCCTCATAAATGAGGTTCAATCCGCTGCTGCCATCCATAAGTACCTTGGTAAGAAGAAAGTCGTCCACTATTGGACTGAGGACCAATGCGGCTGGTGCTCGGGCTGTTCGGAATTTAGGTTCATCACTGGCGTTAAAAGTAATAGCCGTGTCACTCCATGGGTTTATTGTTGCTACTTGGTAGACTTCGGCAAGGCTTCGGAGTGTTCTTTTTCGCATATTATTTGATGCGAAAGTCTCGAAGACTATTAATACCGTACTGGTGTCTCTGGGGTGGCTTTTTGTGGCTTCTGGAATTAGAGGATCTTCGCCGATTTTTGCCACCTGCCGGAGTATCCAACATGCTCTGAGGCTGTGAGTTGGTGTGGCGCCCTCTGCACTATGAATTTTACAGGGTCCATTAAGCCATCCTTCCAGTACGGTTCCGTGCCCTGTAGAGGGCTTTTGCTTTTTGGTATTGAACCCGGGTGTCTGGCGATGATGCACCCTTTTATTTCGGACTGGGTTTGTATTCAGGGCTGGATTGTTCCAAAATTTTATTTCGGTTTTCCAGGCGCTTTCCGTTGCACAGTACTTTCGTACTATGGACGCCAAGTCAGCGAAGCGTGTAATATCACGGCGACTTATGGCGTTGAGGATTCCCTTGTCCGTGCAATTATTGCAGAAGAATGAAATTGCGTCTTCCTCGCGGCAGTCCTTTATCCTGTTCATAACCAGGAGGAATCTGGCCTAGTAATGATGTAGTGTTTCTTCGGGCTCTTGCCTAATTTGGGATAGATCGCTTGTGTACGGGTGGGTGGGTGGAATCAAATCCGAAACCTCACCCAATCTGAGACCCAGAGGCCAAGGAGTTTCCGAACTCGGAAGTTTGGATTCTTGGATGCTGTCTAATGAATCTAGCCTGTCGCCTGACTTTAAGTTCAGGTCTTGAGTGATGTCCTCCCCTCCGTGGGTATCCGGCTTGGAGGGATCAGGAATCCGGACATAGCTAGTCCTTAAGATAGATGAATGGTTGCCGCACTGTCCCTCTACCACGGCAACGTGATGGGTGACCTGGGGAGAGTTAATCTCTCTCAGATCGGGTTTAGGCCCAATCTGGTCGTAATCCGTAGCGACTCCCAGGGCGGCGATGCGATCCAAGAGCTCGTTTAGGGAAGAGAGCTCCATTGGATCTAGTTGCTCAGCGAATTCCAAGCTGACATGAAGATTGCTTTCGATGACCCGAGAGGTCATCGTCGGCGCAGCAGCCGAACAGGCGGTCATAAGGAAACCACCTAGCCGGAGAGTTTGGCCGACAGCCAAAGCTCCCTTAGCAACGGTGCCGTCTTTAAAGACGGGATGAGGCATCCTTCCTGATGGCGACGGCACAGAGGAACTCTCAATGAAAGCACCAATGTCGGTGTCAAAACCGGCGGATCTCGGGTAGGGGGTCCCGAACTGTGCATCTAGGCGGATGGTAACAGGAGACAAGGGACACGATGTTTTTACCCAGGTTCGGGCCCTCTCGATGGAGGTAAAACCCTACTCCTGCTTGATTAATATTGATGATATGGGTAGTACAAGAGTAGATCTACCACGAGATCAAGGAGGCTAAACCCTAGAAGCTAGCCTATGGTATGATTGTTGTTCTTCCCTACGGACTAAAACCCTCCGGTTTATATAGACACTGGAGAGGGCTAGGGTTACACAGAGTCGGTTACAATGGTAGGAGATCTACATATCCGTATCGCCAAGCTTGCCTTCCACGCCAAGGAAAGTCCCTTCCGGACACGGGACGAAGTCTTCAATCTTGTATCTTCATAGTCCAGCAGTCCGGCCGAAGGTATAGTCCGGCTATCCGGACAACCCCTAATCCAGGACTCCCTCAGTGGTGGTTGGGGATTTCTGGCTCCGAATGCAATCGACTCGCCTTCGAGGGTGGGGGATTTATTTCCCACCTTCCCCTTGCATTCATGGCGGTTGCTTGCCTCGAAATCCGCCCCGCCGCCACCAATTCCACACGCCACCGCATCCCCAACCAGAGCAACGTGACAGGGCAGCCAGACTACTAATTGTCATGAAATCCTCTCGCGAGCACACAAACCCCGGCTGTCAACTACCCTATCGTCTCCATCGCAGCAGGATCCTCTGAATCTCACCTTGGACTAGGAGAGAACCCTTCTGGTAGCAGAGTAACCCCGCCGCCAAGAGGTTCGGGATGTACAGGACCGGCCATCTTTCCTCGCTCTGCTCGCCGGCGTCCCGGGGCTCGCCGTTGAGTGAGCTCGCACCCCCCCCCCCCCCCCCCCCCCCCCCCCCCCCCCCCCCCCCCCCCCCCCCCGAGCTCGTTGTCCGCGTCGTCGCCTCTCTAGTTGCGTGTCATGTTCCTCTAGCTAGATTCTCCAGATTCCCCTTGTTAACTGAACCTCCCCTAATCCTACTTAGTTCAAACTAATGAATTAAAAATTCCGTGGATTAGTTCATATTGATAATTTAATCACTTATCATGTGGAAAAAATATACTAATATTAAGTGCTAACTGTCCGGTGTGTGTGATGGTGGCTGCAATCCTGCATGGCAATGGCAAAGACGATAGTTGTGACCCTTCTCGATCCTGCCTGGTGTGATTGGACACATGCGAATGTGATGTGAGCCACGTACGCTAGCTCCATTAGCATTACCTAGTCACTAATCTCTAGAGCAAGTGAGCTGCTCCGCTTCTCCTCGTGAGTCGTGACCGCGTGTGGCACGGCCGGGCGCCCGAAGAACTTCCCGGTGCTGGGACGCAGCGGTGGTGATACCCTCTGGATGGAGTTAGAGCCGGCCAGCGAGGCCGCTCATCCCCGTCGCGTCGCAGAGCTGGTGCTGCTCCGGCGTCGTTGCTGAAACGGGAGGTAGCGGACGCCACCGAGTGGCCCTCCACTCGGGCTTCCGGCAAGCATCGTCGCCGGCTTCTTGGCACAGTTCTGACGTGGCCGGCTTAGAATACTTCTGGTGCCGCGTCGTGACGGCGTGCGTGAGCGCTCCCGGCGCGCATCCTCACCGGCGTCTCGGCGCTGTGTGACGACGCCGTCGTCGAGAGGGCCGCATCAGAAAGTAGTTCTGGTGGGAACGGGGGGCTGGTGGTGCCCCGTCGTGGCGCGAACGGGAGGCAGAGGGCACCGGTCGCGAGTGGCTGCGCCGTCGCGTGTGTCCCGTTGGCGTCCCCGCGGGTTTCAGGCGTGCATGTCGCCGGCCTCTAGGCGGAGTGCGGGCGTGGCCGGTGTAGCTCTGGGTCCGCGTGGTGGTCTTGCGTGACCATCACGGTCCGCATGGTGTCGGACTGCACAAACTCATCTCATCAATCTAATTGCTCTCACCGGTTCCGATCATACGCCGTGCTTACTTCCTACGATTTTTCCTCCGAAAACAACTCTGCCCTGCGTCGAGGTAGATTAGATATAAGGTGACCCAGCGCTTGGATCTTTTGCCCTGCGTCGAGGTAGATTAGATATAAGGTGACCCAGCGCTTGGATCTTTGTTGTTAGTTCCTCCTCCACAACCTCTCATCAAGAATCCTTCTTCCGTTTCTCCACAACCACGATGGCGGCTCTCATGGCGCAGCGATCGCCGGGCCTCAACAAAATCCGCCGTGAGCTCCAGCGGCGCAGGAAGGCCGTCAACATGACCAAGGGCAGAGTTGAGAAGACATCCTCCTCGTCCTCGCCGCTGCGCCGATCCGACGACTGGAGCAAGCAGGTCCGACGCGTGCCCATCCCGCTCTCAATAGTCAAGGCTGCCACCAAGGGGATCTCCTACGTGCCGATGGGGGAGGTGAAGGAGAGGTGCACGGCCCCGCCGCGCCTTCATCCGCTCACCTTTCTGGCGTCCAGCAGCAGCATGAAGGTTTCCGCCGTCGCGAGCGCCGGAGCTCCCAGGAAATCCACCGCCCCGTCACCACCACGCTCGATCGCGTTTATTCCTCCGGGTTCAGCTGCCGCCGCCACCGTGAAGGTATCTGCGACGAATCCGCACGCGACGGCAAGAGCAGCCACCACCAGCACCAAGACGACAACCGGACAAGAGCGCATCAAGACGATCCCGGGCATGACCGTGAGGGTGCGCACGCGCGTAGGGACCCTGCGGCCGACGGGCAGGAGGCTCGTCCTCTGGCGCAGCGCCGTCGTCTTCTCCGACGCAGATGAAGCTGGCTTCATTCAAGTGATCTACCACGGGCAGTTCCCTCGAACTGTGAGCGTTGCCGTGGACGACGTCAAGAACATGCCGACCGTCGCCGAGAGCTAGGCTAGAGTCGTCAGAATGTTGGAGTGAATCACGGCCGGCCATGTACCATGTAGATTTGATTAGTACATGCATGCATTGCTCCCTATTGTAATCATGAGATCAATTGATCAAAAGCAATGGAAATCGCACCTGTTTGCTGTTGCCATTAATCGTGTTCGTGTATGTTACCACTCAGTAATCTTCTTTCTTGCCGGATTGATTCGATCATGCTAGCTAGTGTACGTGCGTACGAAGGGCATCACAATACACGCAGTAGAGAAGCGGCCAACTAATTAAGACGGCCGAGATAATTGTTAGCCTGAAAGATCTTGGGAAATATTTTGATGGCAGCTTGAAATAAGCCACAAAGAATTCAGGACGTAACTTAGTTTTTGCTTAGTCCAAAATGACGTTGTTCTGGCGACGAAAGGCATACTGGTCTTGATTTCTCTCTTGGCCATTTGCATGGACACAAACTGCGACGAAAGGCATGTTGTCTTTCAGTTTCTACCATGCGTCCCGCTGCGCCCTATATGGAAAAAATATCCAAGCAGCATGACATTAATATTGCCCATCAAGGAACATAGAGAAAGTTCAAGCACTCCATAAGATTTCTTGATCAAAATTAATTTACAGGGCATAGCTTTGACAGTGAATGGACATTATTCTTTTTGCAAAATTTGCTCAAGCCTCCGAACGAAAATGATGGAAATGCACCAGATAACATGAGGGCTTAATCAAAATAAGCTGGCCAGAAATAGATATCTCAAGGACAACAATATCTCTCAAAACTAAATAAATGATTTGAACAACACTTCGATTCTGTGCCTCGTCGATCACCTTAGCTCTCGCATCAAATCAATAGCATCCTAACAAAACAGGGACATGTAGAAGAAGTGAAAAGAGCTGAATCTTCATGACGTGCCTTCCATCTGAGTATAAGAACTGAAAAGGTACCGCATTTCCGCATATCAGTGTTGCGCAATAGTTGAAAGGGGCAAAGGGCTTTCAGAGAAATAAACAACTTGTTTGTTCTCCAATCTCTTTCTAAAGCAACAAGATATAAGTAAAAACATGAAAACATGAAAGAAGATAAAGAAACAACACAAACAATGATGTTTATATCTCACAATGAGTTAAATACACTGGATGTGCCTTAACTTGTTCATGACCGTGTCAGGACGTACGTCTAGCCCGTGTGGCATGCAAGCGTGGAAGTGGCCCACCTGTCAGTACTGAGAGCTGGGAAGGCGCTTGATGGCACACGGGTGAGGAATTTCTTGTGGACCCCCCCCCCCTCTCATATTTCATTTACTCATGTAGGAAAGCCCCACAAATTAACAAAAAAGAAAGAAATTGTGTGATGCAGGATCGATCTTGAGACCTCGTGATCGTGGATTGCATTACACACTCTGGTTGTCAATGGGGCCATACTTTGCTGAAGAGGTCAAACTTTATATATTGCATCTCTATGCAAAAAGTAATTTAGGAGCACAGTCACATTGTGTCCTTTTTTAAAAGTTCAAAGAAACAAGTTTTACAGCAATTTTTTTCTGTTTTTTTTCATTTTGTAAATGCACACACAGAAGTGTAATATATCCGTGGGGATTTTCATCAAAATATGTGTTTGTATGTGAGAGATAAAAAAATACATGGAGAATTCAGCTTGTTTTTTTCCTGGCCGGATTTTTTTATTTTTGTGCAGGGTATAATATAACATAATTTTGAAAGTCACTTAGAGCACATGCATATATTTATGTGTGAAAACAATCAACTCTTTTTGACACTTTAAAGTGCCCATTTATAGCCTTCCAAAAAACATGCTCAGTGGCGACCGTGCTCCAAAAATCCTCTTTGGTTGGTATGTACCCCTTCAAGAGATTCTTATTATATATGTCACTTCTGTGGGCCTGCAAAAATTTTCTTTTATTATTTCAAGTTCTTTATATTTATTTTACATATTATTTTTACCATTCAAAAAATAAATGTAAGAAGAAATTACAACTGCCATAAACTTAAAGAAGGTGTTAGTGCATTTGAAAAATGTTCAACATGTTTTTGGAAAATGTTTCACATGTAATAAAAAATTATAACCTGTTTTTGAGAAAATGTCTGTCTTACACTAAAAAATGGCAACGTGTATTTTAAGAAAAGTTCAACATGTATTAAAAAATTGTTTGTAACATTTTGAAGAATTATATTGAAAAGTTCAACACAATACTTGTTAATACATGTTGAATAGTTTACAAAATACAGTGTTGTCAATTTGTTGATAATTGGGTATTTTATAAATACAATGAATATAAACACTAATTTCAAATATAGGTTAAACTATTTCAATCCCCATAATTTTTTGGAAAAGTTCATGTCTACCCTTTTCAAAGTAGCACGAAATAAAGAAAACAGAAAAAAATATTTGAAATAAAATAAAATAAAAAACAATTAATATTATAGGATATCATAATACGACTACCCATCGTCATAGTGAAAACCAAAATCATCATGAAAATGCGTTTGGAGCAATTTGCTTTGCAGCTATAAGGGCATCTCCAACCTTAGTCAGCAAATGGACGCCCCAAATGTTCACAGACATATTCAGACGTGTGTGCATACATTCGGCTAGGCGTTGACCATCGAGCGATATATCCCCAAAATTTCCTACTTGTCCATCCCTTGTTAAATGGAGAGAGTAGAGATAAGGAGGGAAGTGAAAAGGTGTGTTTATGGTGGGATCTGAAGCTGAGTTTGCGGTGTATGTGGAATGCTCGAACGCCCCCATACCTCACCTTGATTTGGTTTGAGTTTGTGGGATTTCAGATAGTTCTGACTGCCTGGACAAATTTGGTGAGCCACAATGGATGTCTTTTTTTGTTCGGCGGACATACAGAGGAAATCTGGAGAATCAACAAATAGACGTCAACAAATTTTCGCAGATACATCCTCTGTGTAAGCGGACATCCGGCTGAGCGCGGACCATCCAACAGGGTCCCTCAAATGTCCTCCCATTTCAAACGAAGCAAGCACGAAATACAAAGGAAGTTTAACGAAGTATCATATTTTACATGCAACCTAACAAAATTTAAGAAGTTTGACACAAACTTAACGTAAACCAAACTAAAACAAGAATAAACTATACTAGGTAGCAGATGGTGACCATGTAGGCATGGCCTCCGAGTTCATCGTCACTGTCATCCGGGCTGTCGCCATCGGCCAACCCGGCGTAGACGAGCTACTTGCTGAGCCGATGGTGGGTGTATGACTCCTTTGTGGTCTTGTACTGATCAAGCGCCCAAACCTTTGGAGCGTCTTTTGCATTTAGTTTTCATTTTTCTTTTATGCACCATGCTGGTATGAGATAGTCCTTGGTTGATTTATAGAATGCTCTATGCACTCCACTTATATCTTTTGAGTAGTGGCTTTATAGAATGCTTCATGTGCTTCACTTATATCATTTGAAGTTTGGGATTGCCTGTTTCTCTTTACATAGGAAACCGCCATTTGTAGAATGCTCTTTTGCTTCACTTATATTTGTTAGAGCATGGGCATATCTTTTGTAGAAAGAATTAAACTCTCTTGCTTCACTTATATCTATTTAGAGAGATGACATGAATTGGTCATTCACATGGTTAGTCATAAAACCCTACATAAAACTTGTAGATCACTGAATATGGTATGTTTGATTCCTTGCAATAGTTTTGCGATATAAAGATGGTGCTATTAGAGTCATGCTAGTGGGTAGTTGTGGATTAGTAGAAATACTTGTGTTGAGGTTTGTGATTCCCGTAGCATGCACGTATGGTGAACCGTTATGTAACGAAGTCGGAGCATGATTTATTTATTGATTGTCTTCCTTATGAGTGGCGGTCGGGGACGAGTGATGGTCTTTTCCTACCAATCTATCCCCCTAGGAGCATGCGCGTAGTACTTTGTTTTGATGACTAATAGATTGTTGCAATAAGTATGTGAGTTCATTATGACTAATGTTGAGTCCATGGATTATACGCACCCTCACCCTTCCATCATTGCTAGCCTCTCTAGTATCGCGCAACTTTCGCCGGTACCATAAACCCACCATATACCTTCCTCAAAACAACCACCATACCTACCTATCATGGCATTTCCATAGCCATTCCGAGATATATTGACATGCAACTTCCATCATCATCATATACATAACTTGAGCATTCAATGCCATATTGCTTTGCATGATCGTAAGATAGCTAGCATGATGTTTTCATGGCTTGTCCCTTTTTTGATATCACTGCTACGCTAGATCATTGCACATCCCGGTACATAGCCGGAGGCATTCATATAGAGTCATATCTTTGTGCTAGTATCGAGTTGTAATATCGAGTTGTAAGTAAATAAAAGTGTGATGATAGTCATTATTAGAGCATTGCCCCAGTGAGGAAAGGATGATGGAGACTATGATTCCCCCACAAGTCGGGTTGAGACTCCGGATGAAAAAAGAAAAAAAATAGAAAGGCCAAAAAAATATTAAAAAATGAGAGAAAAAGAGAGAAGGGGCAATGTTACTATCCTTTTACCACACTTGTGCTTTAGAGTAGCACCATATTCTTCATATAGAGAGTCTCTTGAGTTATCACTTTCATATACTAGTGAGAATTTTCATTATAGAACTTGGCTTGTATATTCCGATGATGGGCTTCCTCAAATGCCCTAGGTCTTCATGAGCAAGCAAGTTGGATGTACACCCACTTAGTTTCAGTTTGAGCTTTCATATACTTATAGCTCTTAGTGCATCCATTGCATGGCAATCCCTTATCACTCACATTGATATATATTGATGGGCATCTCCATAGCCCGTTGATACGCCTAGTTGATGTGAGACTATCTTCTCCTTTTTGTCCTCTCCACAACCACCATTCTATTCCACCTATAGTGCTATGTCCATGGCCCGCGCTCATGTATTGTGTGAAAGTTGAAAAGGTTTGACAACATCAAAAGTATGAAACAATTGCTTGGCTTGTCATCAGGGTTGTGCATGATTTGAATATTTTGTGTGGTGAAGATGGAGCATAGCCAGACTATATGATTTTGTAGGGATAACTTTCTTTGGCCATGTTATTTCGAAAAGACATGATTGCTTTATTAGTAGGCTTGAAGTATTATAGTTTTTATGTCAAATGATAGACTATTGCTTTGAATCACTCGTATCTTAATATTCATGCCATGATTAGATATGTGATCAAGATTATGCTAGGTAGCATTCCATATCAAAAATTATATTTTTTATCATTTACCTACTCGAGGACGAGCAGGAATTAAGCTTGGGGATGCTGATACATCTCCGTCGTATCTATAATTTTTGATTGTTCCATGCCAATATTCTACAACTTTAATATACTTTTGGCAACTTTTTATACTATTTTTTGGGACTAACATATTGATCCAGTGCCTAGTGCCAGTTCCTGTTTGTTGCATGCTGTTTGTTTCACAGAATATCCATATCAAACGGAGTCCAGACGGGATAAAAACTGACGGAGATTTTTTTTGGAATATATATGATTTTTGGGAAGAAAAATACACACGAGACGATGTCCGAGGGGGCCACGAGGCAGGGGGCGTGCCCCTGACCCTCGTGTCCACCCCATAAGGCGGTTGATGCCCTTCTTTCGCCACAAGAAAGCTAATATCCAGATAGAAATCGTGTTAAAATTTTAGCCCAATTGTAGTTACGGATCTCCAGGAATATAAGAAACGGTGAAAGGGTAGAATCTAAGAACGCAGAAACAGAGAGAGACAGAGAGACAGATCCAATCTCGGAGGGGCTCTCACCCCTCCCATGCCATGGAGGCCAAGGACCAGAGGGGAAACCCTTCTCCTATCTAGGGAGGAGATCAAGGAATAAGAAGAAGAAGAAGAAGGGGGGCCCTCTCCCCCTCGCTTCCGGTGGCACCGGAGTGCCACCGGGGGCCATCATCATCACCGCAATCTTCACCAACAACTTCACCGCCAGCATCACCAACTCTTCCCCCCTCTATGCAGCGGTGTAACCTCTCTCTTACCCGCTGTAATCTCTACTTAAACATGGTGTTCAACGCTATATATTATTTCCCAATGATGTATGGCTATCCTATGATGTTTGAGTAGATCCATTTTGTCCTATGGGTTATTTGATGATCGTGATTGGTTTGAGTTGCATGTTTTATTATTGGTGCTGTCCTATGGTGCTCTCCGTGTCGCGCAAGCGTGAGGGATTCCCGCTGTACGGTGTTGCAATACGTTTATGATTCGCTTATAGTGGGTTTGCGTGAGTGACTGAAACACAAACCTGAGTAAGGGGGTTGTTGCATATGGGATAAAGAGGACTTGATACTTTAATGCTATGGTCGGGTTTTACCTTAATGATCTTTAGTAGTTGCAGATGCTTGCTAGAGTTCCAATCATAAGTGCATATGATCCAAGTACAGAAAGTATGTTAGCTTATGCCTCTCCCTCATATAAAATTGCAATACTGATTGCCGGTCTAGTTATCGATTGCCTAGGGACAAATAACTTTCTCGTAACAAAAAGCTCTTTACTAAAACTAACTTAGTTGTGTCTTTACCTAAACAGCCCCTACTTTTTATTTACTTGCTTTTTATTACCTTGCAAACCTATCCAACAACTCCTACAAAGTACTTCTAGTTTCATACTTGTTCTAGGTAAAGCGAACGTCAAGCGTGCGTAGAGTTGTATCAGTGGTCGATGGAACTTGAGGGAATATTTGTTCTGCCTTTAGCTCCTCGTTGGGTTCGACACTCTTACTTGTCAAAAACTATTGCGATCCCCTATACTTGTGGGTTGTCACCTTGCTCTTCCCCCTTGTTGAATCGACCCCCTCCTTGAAATCTTCCTCCGTTTCTGTCCATGTCTCTTTCTCCCCACTGCGGTGCACTAGGAAACCGTAAAATCGACTCCCCCTCTTCTCTGCTCTTTATATAGAGGTCTGGGCAGGAGTTTAGCAGGGTGAAGGAGTTTGAAAGCGTACTTTCTCTCCCCATTTTCTCAATATCTGGACCATGATGCCCTACAGTTGGGCTCAAATCCATGGCCCAGTTCTCCAGACTGTCACCAGTGTCAATTTTTTCCACTATCTGCTTTTTTGTGAGTTTACTGTCATCGTCAGTATTGATCTCCCAATTGGAAACTACCAGAATATCTACATCTAACCCAATCTTAGACCAAAAATCTGGTATATCAGGTTTTCCCTCATTTTTTCTATAACCAATCTACCATCCATAATACATCTATTATTCCCATCTAGATTATCTATTTTTTAAGCAATTTCCCCCCATTTCCCTGAATCTCTTTCTTTGTATTTTTGATTATCCACATTTTTCCTATCATCCTTTTTCCCAACTTCATTATTGGAAGCTTTTCTTATGCCTTTGATATGACTCATAGTCATTTCATTTTGGCATGAATACAAAAGATATTTCTGACCTATGTTGGTTTTACCTCGGGATTTTGATGAGTCGCAGTCTTCCTCATCAGACTCCTCCCCAGCCAGCAGCCAAAAGCAACTACTCGCAGGGGAGAAGCCTAGCCCTCCGACGCGAATCTAGTCGCGCCCTGAAGACACGGCGATCTGCGGAGGAAGTGTGGGGATCTGCGCGGGGTGTGGATCTTCTCCTTCTTCTCCCTCCCCTGCTTCTCCATCCCCATCTGGCTCAAGCTCGCTCCCAGATCTCCTTGTGTTGCATCTTATTCCTCTTCGATGTCCTCGATCTGGACTGGCACCCAGCATGTTCCTGGGGTGGGGATGGCCATCACCGCACTACTAGGGAAAAGGCTAGCAGCAGCGCGGGTTCTAGGTATATCAGTAGCGTGGGGACCGGCGCTACTAATAAGGCGCTACAGCTAACCCGTAGCAGTAGCGCATGCACACCCGCTCTACTGCTATACAAGTTTAGCAGCAGCGCGCTTCGTGGAAGCTCGCTACTGCTAATAGCTCTAGTGCGCTTTGCCTGGACGCACTACTGCTACTGTGGCGCTGCTGCTAACTTTTCTCCACTCGCTACTGCTAATTTTAGTAGTTTTTTTCCTGCATATTTGTTTTGTATTTGAATAGGCTTTATACAATAATATTTAGCATATGATACACAGACAAATGTAATCATAGCATATACATACAAATAGTCTCATCAAATCATGTCATCATCATAATCATCATCCAACACAACGTGGTCTCTCGTCATCATCTCGAAAATAGCGATACAAATCTCGATTACTTGCAACTACATCGTCATCCATCTAAACAATGATATACGCGAGAAGAACTATCACTTTGCGTGAACCTAAACTAACTACTGGCTGTCACTCAGAAATCGGAAACCGGTACACCTGGGCCTGACATTCCGGCCACTCGTCGTATACTCCTAGCATAGCACTTCTTCGCCATCGATGATCTATAAACCTGCATCATCACATGAGTCAATGATATGCAACATATATAGTTGAGCAACAAAAAGAGACAGACTTGGCAAAAATAGAAACAACATATCATAAGCATAAATAACAAAGTTCATCATACCCAAAATGCCCTAACTAGAGTGATCTTCGCTAGTCGAGGAGGACGGTTTAATTACATCACAAATAAAGTTTCATCATGCATAATTCAAAGTTTCGTCATACAGATAGTATGGACTAAACGGACACATTATCATATATCGACAATCACTCCATGTCGTGCCATCCATCCAAGTTAGGGAGATAGTCCCCGAGCTTAGTGAAAGGCTTCAGGTCAAGACGCTGAGCGGCTACGCGTGTTCGGCCATCTTCCCGCGACATTTGTCCTTCTTCGTAGAACATCCTTGTTTTTTTAACGACGTCGTTCATGATGATTTGGGCAAGTTCGTGCTGGATGTGATAGAACTCAGCTCGAAGTCGATGATCCTCGATATCTCATAAGTTCTTTGCCCATTGCAGAATATGGTCATCGCCGGATGTAGGTGACATGCGAAGGTTCTGGTGATCCCATATGTACTCCAGCATCTGGTGTAGGACATAGGATCCATCATTAAGAGAATCACTCGGTTGCTGGATGCAGCAGAAGTCGGTCTTATGGCCGAAGGCGGGCCTGTCGTCCTTTTTCTTCTTGTCCTTGACCTCTCCACCCCGTGCGTCGTAGTAAAACATAGCACTGTCGAGAACAGACTTGATGTGGGTGTAATCCTTTTTGTTAATGTTCTTCGACGAGTCCAAGTAAAGAGCGTGGGAGTATCGGGGGTAGAGGATGATGAGGACGGCGCGCCCGCCGCTGCGCCAAATAAGTACACCTCAAATTAATTAGCCTCCACCGTGCAAATGAATGATTGAAATCAAAGGAAGGATATCCGCACGGATGACTTACATGGGATGATAAGGCACGAGAATCGTCTCCTTGTCCTTATTGGCGAGCATGAAATTGACGATGTATTCCCTCGCGTATTCACAGTGCTTTGCACAGACTCCCAAGAAGGCCTCGTGCATGAAGTACGGGTCAGGGACATAGATATAATGTATCTGCTCAACCCCGATGAGGTAGTTCATGTGCAAAGCATAAAGACGGACAAATGCAAAATCCAGCTTCTTCAAGTGAAACATGTCGAAGATGTAATCGAATCGAAGGAAGAACTTCTCCGCGGGGAATGTGTCGACGTACGACAATCCCCGCGGCACGTTAACCACGTAGAGTGGGTATCCTGGATTTTTTGAGGCGATGAGGCCTTTCTCTATCCGCAACACATCGTCATGAAGTCTCCTTAAATCGCCGAATCTGGTCCGCAGCGCTGCTTCAGGTAGGATTGGTTGACCAGGGATATGCCATTTTCCCGCACCGGGGATATCTATACGGTCTTGAACCCGAGGCTGCTAATGCGGCTGGATCACAGAAGCAGCTTTTTTGCCTTTCCTCGGTCTCTTCCTAGACTTCTTTACTACCGGAAGGTTGTCCATAATATGTTCAGACTCCGAAGGCGGCTGAGGGAGTCCTGGATTAGGGGGTGTTCGGATAACCGGACTATACCTTCGGCCGGACTCCTGGACTATGAAGATACAAGATTGAAGACTTCGTCCCGTGTCCGGAAGGGAATTTCCTTGGCATGGAAGGCAAGCTTGGCGATACGGATATGTAGATCTCCTACCATTGTAACGGACTTTGTGTAACCCTAACCCTCTCCGATGTCTATATAAACCGGAAGGTTTTTGTCCGTAGGACAACATACACAACAACAATCATACCATAGGCTAGCTTCTAGGGTTTAGCCTCTCCGATCTCGTGGTAGATCTACTCTTGTACTACCCATATCATCAATATTAATCAAGCAGGATGTAGGGTTTTACCTCCATAGAGAGGGCCCGAACCTGGAGAAAACTTCGTGTCCCTTGCCTCCTGTTACCATCTGGCCTAGACGCACAATTCGGGACCCCCTACCTGAGATCCGCCGGTTTTGACACCGACAGCGGCAATTCAGGCACCGACTCATGAGGCTCAAACCCTAAGTAGGCGCCAGTATTGACATACTGTTGAGTGTCATCGTCATCGTCATCCTTATCTATGGCGATGTCACCAGCGACTAATGGAGTAGGCGAGGTGTTGATGTTCATACCTAACTGCGTGCTCGTGGGTGTGCTCCCGGCCGCCTCCAGACGAAGCAGACTCTTTGGCCACAACAGGACCCACCCATTGCAACAATCACCAAGCCGCCGCGGGGTCTCGTTGTCATCCCCCACTAGTACCGGAGGAGCGAAATTCTCGTGGTCCGGTTTGACACTGGCCACGGAAACCTTGAAGACTTCTGGGGGGATTGTCCGGCTATGGAACAATGGTTCCTTCGGCTCCATTATCGTCGCCTTCCCCACGTCCACCTTCTGGTCGCCGATGGTGTACAATATGGTGCACGGGGTTTCGTCGGCCTGCAAAGAAAAGTCTGCGACGTGAGACATCCGAAAGGCAACGAAAACGAGAGATTATACATTTATTGAAGGGGACCGGTGTGACAAATACCGTGAGGGCGTCGAGCTCAGCCAAAGATGAAGCACCGCCGAGCATGTCTGGTGTCGGAGCCAGTGCCGGAGCAGGTGCGGAAGCCGGTATGGGAGCAAGTGCAGGAGTAGGTGCAGGAGCAGGTGCAGGAGCCAGTGCCGGAGCAGGTGTGGGAGCAGGTGCGGGAGCAGGTGCAGGTGCTGGTGCAACGGTAGTCGAGCTGCTCCTGAGGAAGTCAGCAAGGGGGATTCCGCTGCATTTTTTTCTGGATTTTGCCTGCTCCAATTGAAAACGGCTGGAACCAAGGTAGTAGACATATCTACAAGCACCTGTTTTGCGGCAGCTACCGATGTTGCGACTGTCTCAGATGATTTCTTTTCAACTGCAATCTCAACCTTCTTGTCGATGTTTTCTTCAGTTAACCTTCATCTTTTCTTTCTCTCCTCCGTGGTCTCACGGTAGTACTTCTTCCACGTGGTGCCGTCTCCGACACCGTGCACACGTCCATACGACGGTCGAGTCTCCACCGGGAGTCCTTTCAATATGTTCAACGCCCGGTTGAATGGAGTGTCCCACTTGGGCCTCGCCAACGCCTTAGACGGCGAGTCGCTTTCGGCCGCAATCCTGTGCTGCTCTCTCTGCAAAAGGCACAAGGATCGTTTACAAATATGACTAACGTGCAGTCAAATTGATCAGAAACGAAAATTATCAGCAGTCTCATGAACTCCGTCATGACCGCGTTCTTCTCGAAAACCTTCTTCACTCGGTCCCAATGGTGCCGGGCCCTGAGGACGCCACACTCCTACGGGACGGTGAACTCCGCCAAGGAGTCTGGGATGCCCAGACTCGCGGCTTTCGTGTCCTGCTTGGCCCATATGGACCTCTTCCCGCCGTATTCCGAGGTGGTGGCACCCAATGTTCTTCTATTGTTTCCCCTTCATGTACTCTGACTTTTTTTGGCATCTTCGGCCTCGCAAGCCGCCTTGAATATTTCAAAGTGCTCTGCCATGATTGTCGGATTATCCTTTACAATCTCGGAGTAGGGTTCCTTTTCGTTGAAGATCCGATATTTCAGCCTTGCTTTCCAGCCGGCCAACGCGTCGCTAAACTTGCTCATGGCGTGTTTGTTTATCTTCTTCATTGCCGGGTCCTTATCTGGATCTTTATAATCCTTTTCATTCCGGCCCGGGAACAAGAATATCTGGTGCAGCTTCTTTAGGAGGGCGGGCCTCATATTATCTAACTTGTTTAGTTTCTCATCGTTGATGGTGGCAGTTGTCCGTATGATGCAGCCAATTTGATTGCCGTAGCACGCGCATGCTTCCTCGGGCGCGTTTGGCTCAAAATTGCCGTCGTCCACCTCCATGACCACCACTCTAGTAGTCCTGAGCTTGTTAGGAAGCCGTCGCCTCTTTGCTTTCGGTTCTATACCGGCTCCGCTCCCCGAGGCAGCGCCGGTCTCAGTCTCAGCGCCGGTCTCGATGCCGGTCTGAGTCTCAGTGCCAGTCTCAGTCTCAGTGCCGGTCTCAGTCTCATCGGCAAGGCTCAAAAATTCGTCTGCCGCCCGGTAGACGTCGTCGCAATCACCAGAACCCTGTCCTTCATCATTGCGAGCCATGTTTCCTATGATTAAATCTAGTCAATTAATTCTAGACCTAATAAAATGAATAATGACATAAAAAGGCCTATTGTTTTGCATGAACGTTTACTCCTTCCCGGTGCGGCAAATCCCGGGCACTCGATATGTCCTAGTTTGTAGCACAAGTCATGCCGAAATTCACGGAAAATTTCGGCATGACCTTTGCTAAAAAGTGGACAAATCGAGAACCTGAATTTTGCCGGAACGGAAATGAATCAACATTCCGGCAAAACATAGGCCACTTGGCTTCATTCCCTGGAAACAACAAAATGCCACTTGGGCACAATCGAACCACTTCAATGTCGATTATAATGAGCAAACACAATTCAGGATTTTTCATATATCATGACCACTTCAAATTTGCATCTCCTAGTGTTTAACACTTCAAGAAAATCTACACAAATCTCATGCTCTCTGAAACTCAATTCAAAAACCAAATATAGATGGATGAACCCTAGAACTCAAATTATGAACGTAGAACTCAAATTATGTCCTAAATTTTTTTCCTAATAAAAATTCACTAAAAATTAAGAACCTACTAGACTTGCTACACTAATAGAAAGTTATATTTTTTTCTCTAAACTAAATCCTACCACCCTAGTTAACATCTAGATAAACCTTACTTTCCTGCATTTGTAATTAAACACTACAACCCTAACCCTACTGCTCTAGTTAAGCATATACAATTTCTTGAAGGAAATATGCCCTAGAGGCAATAATAAAAGTTATTATTTATTTCCTTATATCATGATAAATGTTTATTATTCATGCTAGAATTGTATTAACCGGAAACATAATACATGTGTGAATACAAAGACAAACAAACTGTCACTAGTATGCCTCTACTAGACTAGCTCGTTCATCAAAGATGGTTATGTTTCCTAACCATAGACTTGAGTTGTCATTTGATTAATGGGATCACATCATTAGGAGAATGATGTGATTGACTTGACCCATTCCATTAGCTTAGAACTTGATCGTTTAGTTTGTTGCTATTGCTTTCTTCATAACTTATACATGTTCCTATGACTATGAGAGTATGCAACTCCCGTTTACTGGAGGAACACTTTGTGTGCTACCAAACGTCACAACATAACTGGGTGATTATAAAGGTGCTCTACAGGTGTCTCTGAAGGTATTTTTTGGGTTGGCGTATTTCGAGATTAGGATTTGTCACTCTGATTGTCGGAGAGGTATCTCTGGGCCCTCTCGGTAATGCACATCACTCAAGCCTTGCAAGCATTGCAACTAATAAGTTAGTTGCGGGGATGATGTATTACGGAACGAGTAAAGAGACTTGCAAGTGACGAGATTGAACTAGGTATTAAGATACCGACGATCGAATCTCGGGCAAGTAACATACCGATGACAAAGGGAACAACGTATGTTGTTATGCGGTCTGACCGATAAAGATCTTCATAGAATATGTAGGAGCCAATATGAGCATCCAGGTTCCGCTATTGGTTATTGACCGGAGACATGTCTCGGTCATGTCTACATAGTTCTCGAACCCGTAGGGTCCGCACGCTTAAAGTTCGGTGACGATCGTAATTAGGGTTTCTGTGTTTTGATGTACCGAAGGTTGTTCGGTGTCCCAGATGTGATCATGGACATGACGATGAGTCTCGAAATGGTCGAGACATAAAGATTGATATATTGGAAGCCTATATTTGGATATCGGAAACATTCCGGGTGAAATCGGGATTTTACCGGAGTACCGGGGGGTTACCGGAACCCCCGCGCGGGTTAATGGGCCTAGATGGGCCCTAAGGGAGAAGAGGAGGGCCGGCCAGGGCAGGCCGTGCACCCCCTCCCTCCTAGTCCGAATAGGACAATGAAGGGGGGCGGCGCCCCTATCCTCTTTTCCCCTTCCCCTTTTCTTCTCCGACAAGGCAAGAGGCGGAGTCCTACTCCCGGTGGGAGTAGGACTCCTCCAGGCGCAACCCTAGGGCCGGCCGCACCTTTCCCTCTCTCTCCTTTATATATGGGGCCAAGGGGGCACCCCATGACACACAAGTTGATCTTCATGATCGTTCCTTAGCCGTGTGCAGTGCCCCCTTCCACCATATTCCACCTCGGTCATATCGTAGCGGTGCTTAGGCGAAGCCCTGCATCAGTAGAACATCATCACCGTCATCACGCCGTCATGTTGACAAAACTCTCCCTCAACACTCGGCTGGATCGGAGCTCGAGGGACGTCACCGAGTTGAACGTGTGCAGAACTCGGAGGTGCCGTACGTTCGGTACTTGGATCGGTCAGATCGGGAAGACGTACGACTACTTCCTCTATGTTGTGTCAACACTTCCGTTGCCTGTCTACGAGGGTACGTAGACAACACTCTCCCCTCTCGTTGCTATGCATCACCATGATCTTGCGTGTGCGTAGGAATTTTTTTGAAATTACTACGTTACCCATCAGTGGCATCCGAGCCTGGTTTTATGCGTTGATGTTATGCACGAGTAGAACACAAGTGAGTTGTGGGCGATATAAGTCATACTGCTTACCAGCATGTCATACTTTGGTTCGGCGGTATTGTTGGATGTAGCAGCCCGGACCGACATTACGCATACGCTTACGCGAGACTGGTTCTACCGACGTGCTTTGCACATAGGTGGCTGGTGGGTGTCAGTTTCTCTAACTTTATTTGAACCAAGTTTGGCTACGCCCGGTCCTTGCGAAGGTTAAAACAGCACCAACTTGACAAACTATCGTTGTGGTTTTGATGCGTAGGTAAGAACGGTTCTTGCTAAGCCCGTAGCAGCCACGTAAAACTTGCAACAACAAAGTAGAGGACGTCTAACTTGTTTTTGCAGGGCATGTTGTGATGTGATATGGTCAAGACATGATGCTAAATTTTATTGTATGAGATGATCATGTTTTGTAACCGAGTTATCGGCAACTGGCAGGAGCAATATGGTTGTTGCTTTATTGTATGCAATGCAATCGCGCTGTAATGCTTTACTTTATCACTAAGCGGTAGAGATAGTCATGGAAGCATAAGATTGGCGAGACGACAACGATGCTACGATGAAGATCAAGGTGTCACGCCGGTGACGATGGTGATCATGACGGTACTTCGGAGATGGAGATCACAAGTACAAGCTGATGATGGCCATATCATATCACTTATATTGATTGCATGTGATGTTTATCTTTTATGCATCTTATCTTGCTTTGATTGACGATAGCATTATAAGATGATCCCTCACTAAATTATCAAAGTATATGTGTTCTCCCTGAGTATGCACCATTGCGAAAGTTCTTCGTGCTGAGACACCACGTGATGATCGGGTGTGATAGGCTCTACGTTCAAATACAACGGGTGCAAAACAGTTGCACACGCAGAATACTCAGGTTAAACTTGACGAGCCTAGCATATAACAGATATGGCCTCAGAACACGGAGACCGAAAGGTCGAGCGTGAATCATATAGTAGATATGATCAACATAGTGATGTTCACCATTGATACTACTCCATCTCACGTGATGATCGGACATGGTTTAGTTGATTTGGATCACGTGATCACTTAGAGGATTAGAGGGATATCTTTCTAAGTGGGAGTTCTAAAGTAATATGATTAATTGAACTTAAATTTATCATGAACTTAGTACCTGATAGTATCTTGCTTGTCTATGTTTGATTGTAGATAGATGGCTCGTGCTGTTGTTCCGTTGAATTTTAATGCGTTCCTTGAGAAAGCAAAGTTGAAAGATGATGGTAGCAATTACACGGACTGGGTCCGTAACTTGAGGATTATCCTCATTGCTGCACAGAAGAATTACATCCTGGAAGCACCGCTAAGTGCCAAGCCTGCTGCAGGAGCTACACCAGATGTTAAGAACGTCTGGCAGAGCAAAGCTGATGACTACTCGATAGTTCAGTGTGCCATGCTTTATGGCTTAGAACCGGGTCTTCAACGACGTTTTGAACGTCATGGAGCATATGAGATGTTCCAGGAGTTGAAGTTAATATTTCAAGCAAATGCCCGGATTGAGAGATATGAAGTCTCCAATAAGTTCTATAGCTGCAAGATGGAGGAGAATAGTTCTGTCCGTGAACATATACTCAAAATGTCTGGGTATCATAATCACTTGACTCAACTGGGGGTTAATCTTCCTGTTGATAGTGTCATTGACAGAGTTCTTCAATCACTGCCACCAAGCTACAAAAGCTTCGTGTTGAACTATAATATGCAAGGGATGAATAAGACTATTCCCGAGCTCTTCGCGATGCTAAAAGCCGCGGAGGTAGAAATCAAGAAGGAGCATCAAGTGTTGATGGTCAATAAGACCACCAGTTTCAAGAAAAAGGGCAAAGGGAAGAAGAAGGGGAACTTCAAGAAGAACAACAAAGAAGTTGCTTCTCAGGAGAAGAAACCCAAGTCTGGACCTAAGCCTGAGACTAAGTGCTTCTACTGCAAGCAGACTGGTCATTGGAAGCGGAACTGCCCCAAGTATTTGGCGGATAAGAAGGATGGCAAAGTGAACAAAGGTATATGTGATATACATGTTATGGATGTGTACCTTAGTAATGCTCGCAGTAGCACCTGGGTATTTGATACTGGTTCTGTTGCTAACATTTGCAACTCAAAACAGGGGCTATGGATTAAGCGAAGATTGGCTAAGGACGAGGTGACGATGCGCGTGGGAAATGGTTCCAAAGTCGATGTGATCACGGTCGGCACGCTACCTCTACATCTACCTTCGGGATTAGTATTAGACCTAAATAATTGTTATTTGGTGCCAGCGTTGAGCATGAACATTATATCTGGATCTTGTTTGATGCGAGACGGTTATTCATTTAAATCAGAGAATAATGGTTGTTCTATTTATATGAGTAATATATTTTATGGTCATGCACCCTTGAAGAGTGGTCTATTTTTGATGAATCTCAATAGTAGTGATACACATATTCATAATGTTGAAATCAAAAGATGCAGAGTTGATAATGATAGTGCAACTTATTTGTGGCACTACCGTTTAGGTCATATCGGTGTAAAGCACATGAAGAAACTCCATACTGATGGACTTTTGGAACCACTTGATTATGAATCACTTGGTACTTGCGAACCGTGCCTCATGGGTAAGATGACTAAAACGCCGTTCTTCGGTAATATGGAGAGAGCAACGGATTTGTTGGAAATCATACATACATATGTATGTGGTCCAATGAATGTTGAGGCTCGTGGCGGATATCGTTATTTTCTCAACTTCACAGATGATTTAAGCATATATGGGTATATCTACTTAATAAAGCATAAGTCTGAAACATTTGAAAAGTTCAAAGAATTTCAGAGTGAAGTTGAAAATCATCGTAACAAGAAAATAAAGTTTCTACGATCTGATCGTGGAGGAGAATATTTGAGTTACGAGTTTGGTGTACATTTGAAACAACGCGGAATAGTTTCGCAACTCACGCCACCCGGAACACCACATCGTAATGGTGTGTCTGAACGTCGTAATCGTACTTTACTAGATATGGTGCGATCTATGGTGTCTCTTACAGATTTACCGCTATCATTTTGGGGTTATGCTTTAGATACGGCTGCATTCACGTTAAATAAGGGCACCATCGAAATCCATTGAGACGACGCCTTATGAACTGTGGTTTGGCAAGAAACCAAAGTTGTCGTTTCTGAAAGTTTGGGGCTGCGATGCTTATGTGAAAAAGCTTCAACCTGATAAGCTCGAGCCCAAATCGGAGAAATGTGTCTTCATAGGATACCCAAAGGAGACTGTTGGGTAGACCTTCTATCACAGATCCGAAGGCAAGACTTTTGTTGCTAAATTCAGAGTTTTTCTAGAGAAGGAGTTTCTCTCGAAAGAAGTGAGTGGGAGGAAAATAGAACTTGATGAGGTAATTGTACCTGCTCCCTTATTGGAAAGTGGTTCATCACAGAAAATGGTTTCTGCGACACCCACACCAATTAGTGAGGAAGCTAATGATAATGATCATGAAACTTCAGATCAAGTTACTACCGAACCTCGTAGATCAGCCAGAGTAAGATCCGCACCAGGGTGGTACGGTAATCCTATTCTGGAAGTCATGCTACTAGATCATGATGAACCTACGAACTATGAACAAGCGATGGTGAGCCCAGATTCCGCAAAATGGCTAGAAGCCATGAAATCTGAGATGGGATCCATGTATGAGAACAAAGTGTGGACTTTGGTTGACTTGCCCGTTCATCGGCAGGCAATTGAGAATAAATGGATCTTCAAGAAAAAGACTGACGCTGACGGTAATGTTACTGTCTACAAAGCTCGACTTGTTGCGAAAGGTTTTCGACAAGTTCAAGGGATTGACTACGATGAGACCTTCTCACCCATACCGATGCTTAAGTCTGTCCGAATCATGTTAGCAATTGCCACATTTTATGATTATGAAGTTTGGCAGATGGATGTCAAAACTGCATTCCTGAATGGATTTCTCGAAGAAGAGTTGTATATGATGCAACCAGAAGGTTTTTTCAATCCAAATGGAGCTAACAAAGTGTGCAAGCTCCAGCAATCCATTTATGGACCGGTGCAAGCCTCTCGGAGTTGGAATAAGCGCTTTGATAGTGTGATCAAAGCATCTGGTTTTGTACAGACTTTTGGAGAAGCCTGTATTTACAAGAAAGTGAGTGGGAGCTCTGTAGCATTTCTGATATTATATGTGGATGACATATTATTGATTGGAAATTATATAGAATTTCTGGATAGCATAAAGGGATACTTGAATAAGAGTTTTTCAATGAAAGACCTCGGTGAAGCTGCTTACATATTGGGCATTAAGATCTATAGAGATAGATCAAGACGCTTAATTGGACTTTCACAAAGCACATACCTTGACAAAATTTTGAAGAAGTTCAAAATGGATCAAGCAAAGAAAGGGTTCTTGCCTGTGTTACAAGGTGTGAAATTGAGTAAGACTCAATGTCCGACCACCGTAGAAGATAGAGAGAAAATGAAAGATGTTCCCAATGCTTCAGCCATAGGCTCTATCATGTATGCAATGCTGTGTACCAAACCTGATGTGTGCCTTGCTATAAGTCTAGCAGGGAGGTACCAAAGTAATCCAGGAGTGGATCACTGGCGGTCAAGAACATCCTGAAGTACCTGAAAAGGACTAAGGATATGTTTCTCGTATATGGAGGTGACAAAGAGCTCATCGTAAATGGTTAGGCTGATGCAAGCTTTGACACTGATCTGGATGATTCTAAATCGCAAACCGGATACATGTTTACATTGAACGGTGGAGCTATCAGTTGGTGCAGTTCTAAACAAAGCGTCGTGGCGGGATCTACATGTGAAGCGGAGTACATAGCTGCTTCGGAAGAAGCAAATGAAGGAGTCCGGATGAAGGAGTTCATATCCGATCTAGGTGTCATACCTAGTGCATCGGGTCCAATGAAAATCTTTTTTGCCAATACTGGTGCAATTGCCTTGGCAAAGGAATCCAAATTTCACAAGAGAACCAAGCACATCAAGAGACGCTTCAATTCCATTCGGGATTTAGTTCAAGTGGGAGACATAGAAATTTGCAAGATACATACGGATCTGAATATTGCAGACCCGTTGACTAAGCCTCTTCCACGAGCAAAACATGATCATCACCAAGGCTCCATGGGTGTTAGAATCATTACTGTGTAATCCAGATTATTGACTCTAGTGCAAGTGGGAGACTGAAGGAAATATGCCCTAGAGGCAATAATAAAAGTTATTATTTATTTCCTTATATCATGATAAATGTTTGTTATTCATGATAGAATTGTATTAACCGGAAACATAATACATGTGTGAATACATAGACAAACAAAGTGTCACTATTATGCCTCTACTAGACTAGCTCATTGATCAAAGATGGTTATGTTTCCTAACCATAGACATGAGTTGTCCTTACATTAACGGGATCACATCATTAGGAGAATGATGTGATTGACTTGACCCATTCCGTTAGCTTAGCACTTGATCGTTTAGTTTGTTGCTATTGCTTTTTTCATAACTTATACATGTTCCTATGACTATGAGATTATGCAACTCCCATTTACCGGAGGAACACTTTATGTGCTACCAAACGTCACAACGTCACTGGGTGAGTATAAAGGTGCTCTACAGGTGTCTCCGAAGGTACTTGTTGGGTTGGCGTATTTCGAGATTAGGACTTGTCACTCTGATTGTCGGGGAGGTATCTCTGGGCCCTCTCGGTAATGCACATCACTCAAGCCTTGCAAGCATTGCAACTAATAAGTTAGTTGCGGGGTGATGTATTACGGAACGAGTAAAGAGACTTGCGAGTAACGAGATTGATCTAGGTATTAAGATACCGACGATCGAATCTCGGGCAAGTAACATACCGATGACAAAGGGAACAACGTATGTTGTTATGTGGTCTGACCGATAAAGATCTTCGTAGAATATGTAGGAGCCAATATGAGCATCCAGGTTTCGCTATTGGTTATTGACCGGAGACGTGTCTCGGTCATGTCTACATAGTTCTCGAACCCATAGGGTCCGCACGCTTAAAGTTCGGTGACGATCGTAATTAGGGTTTTTGTGTTTTGATCTACCGAAGGTTGTTCAGTGTCCCGGATGTGATCACGGACATGACGAGGAGTCTCGAAATGGTCGAGACATAAAGATTGATATATTGGAAGCCTATATTTGGATATCGGAAATGTTCCGGGTGAAATCGGGATTTTACCGGAGTACCGGGGGGTTACCGAAACCCCCCGGGGGTTAATGGGCCTACATGGGCCCTAAGGGAGAAGAGGAGGGCCGACTAGGGCAGGCCACGCGCCCCCTCCCCCCTAGTCCGAATAGGGCAAGGAAGGGGGGGGGCGCCCCCCTTTCCTCTTTTCCCCTTCCCCTTTCCTTCTCCAACAAGGCAAGAGGGGGGAGTCCTACTCCCGGTGGGAGTAGGACTCCTCCAGGCGCACCCCTAGGGCCGGCCGCACCCCCCTCTCCCTCCTTTATATACGGGGGCAAGGGGGCACCCCATGACACACAAGTTGATCTTCGTGATCGTTCCTTAGCCGTGTGCGGTGCCCCCTTCCACCATATTCCACCTCGGTCATATCGTAGCGGTGCTTAAGCGAAGCCCTGCGTCGGTAGAACATCATCACCGTCATCACGCCGTCGTGCTGACGAAACTCTCCCTCAACACTCGGCTGGATCGGAGCTCGAGGGACGTCACCGAGTTGAACGTGTGCAGACCTCGGAGGTGCCGTACGTTCGGTACTTGGATCGGTCGGATCAGGAAGACGTACGACTACTTCCTCTACGTTGTGTCAACACTTCTGTTGCTGGTCTACGAGGGTACGTAGACAACACTCTCCCCTCTCGTTGCTATGCATCACCATAATCTTGCGTGTGCGTAGGAATTTTTTTGAAATTACTACGTTACCCATCATTTTTTTCCTACGGCGAGGGAGGCAGGGGCGTCTCTGTCAAATTAACCTAACTAAATTAACCTACCTAAATTCTTTTTGTAACTAAATTAACCTAACTAATTTAAAGAGAGAGAGAGGAGGGGTGGGGGCTTACAGAGGATGGCTCTGGTGGTGGCGCGGGAGGCAGTGGTGGAGAGGGAGGATCCGGTGGCGTCGACTGCGGCTCCGGTGGCATTGATGAGGCCACGCGGCTCCGGTGGCGTTGGGGGCGGCTCCGGTGGCATCGACGGCACGCGGCTCTGGTGGCTCCGGGGGCGTCAACGTCGGCAGGAGATGGCGACGAAGTGGGGCGGCGACGAATCGGGCAGACGGCAGCGGGGTGGGTCGAGGGATTTGGGGGAGAAGTGTTGGCCGGGGAGAAACGTTTTTTGGTTAAGTCAAACTTAGTGGTAGAGCTTTTCACGAAACGCGCTATATCTAAGTTAGCTATAGCGATTTTCACAAAATGCGCTACTACTATAGCTATGTAATTTCCTTCATCTTTCTTTTTTACTTTTCTGTTTCTACAGCGGAGGTCTAGGAAACGCGCTACAGCTACGTTAGATATAGCGCCTCTTACGAACAAACGCTACTGCTATGCCTTTCTCCTTTTTTCGCTTTCTCATTTATTTTGCTCTAAATTTTTTTTCCTTTTTCTATTTCTTTCTTTTTCATTTAATTTTCCATTTGTTTTTCATTTTATTTTATTTCCATTAGCAGTAGTGCTCTCCGCGCGAAACACGCTGCTACTTATGTCCTAGCGGTAGCGCGCTTCCCTCAGGACCGCTACTGCTATGCGTAGCCTATCGTTTTAGCAATGGGAGTATTACTGGTAGCGCTTTTTCATGCGCACGCGCTGCTGCTACGATTGTATCTGTAGCGCGGTTTACGAACGCGCGCTACTGCTATTTAGCACTAGCGCCCATTTTTGACACGCGCTACTGCTAAATTTCTGTGTATAAGGTTTTCCCTAGTAGTGCCGCTCCCACCACGAACTCTTCTGGTTTGGTCGGGAAGCGGCGACCGGAACGGAACGCCCACCACTTCTGCTTCTGCGCGAGGTCTTCTCCCTCCGTTTCCTCCATGGCCCAGATCAGAGCAGCCAGGGAGCTCACCGGCGCACCAGACGGGGTGGTCATCCCATTCGGAGTGAGCCGCTCGTCCTCCTCCACCGTCAGGTTTTTGAAGACGGATTTTGCTGCCCTCCGCATCTCCTTCCTGGCTGAGAACCAGGAGATGATCTCGCGCGCTCTCTCCATCTTCGCATCGTCTTCACTCGCGAGCTCCACCATGGCGCGCTCCATCTTCATCCTCGAATCGGCCATCTCCACCAGAATCTCTTCTCTCTCTCTTAGGGTGTGGTTGTGGCGAGGTGTGGTTGTCGGTGTCAAAACCGGCAGATCTCGAGTAGGGGGTCCTGAACTGTGCGTCTAGGCGGATGGTAACAGGAGACAAGGGACACGATGTTTTTACCCAGGTTCGGGCCCTCTCGATGGAGGTAAAACCCTACTCATGCTTGATTAATATTGATGATATGGGTACTACAAGAGTAGATCTACCACGAGATCAAGGAGGCTAAACCCTAGAAGCTAGCCTATGGTATGATTGTTGTTCTTCCCTACGGACTAAAACCCTCCAGTTTATATAGACACCGGAGAGGGCTAGGGTTACACAGCGTCGGTTACAATGGTAGGAGATCTACATATCCGTATCGCCAAGCTTGCCTTCCACGCCAAGGAAAGTCCCTTCCGGACATGGGACGAAGTCTTCAATCTTGTATCTTCATAGTTCAGGAGTCCGGCCGAAGGTATAGTCCGGCTATCCGGACACCCCCTAATCCAGGACTCCCTCAGTAGCCCCCGAACTAGGCTTCAATGACGACGACTCCGGCGCGCAGATTGTCTTCGGCATTGCAAGGCGGGTTCTCCTCCAAATTCCGTGTACCTGTTGAATAATGTCCGGTTTCTTGTAAATGTAGCACTCCTTGGCTTCTACGCCCAATAATAGCCGTATTCCACGTGTCAAATGAATACGAAAAGTTAGGGTGTTTTTACATTTACACCCCTAGCCGTGTGAATGAGCCGCCTATTTAAGGGGACGAGGATTTAGATCCAAACCACACCTTCTCCCCTCCGCGAGTATTCATCAGAGCGTATCCGACAGAGGTCCATTCTATCATGGCCGGCCGCTGCAGCTCCTCCTCTCGCCCTTCCAGCCCTCAGCCTGGAGATTAGGAGAGATGCTCCATCCCGCACAGCGAGCTAGTGACGCTCCAGACCAAGGGATTTCTCCCCCCGGCCTATATGGTCCCGGTTCGAGCCGGACTTGCCACCTATAATGGCGGAGAGCAAGCGGAGAGCGCCCCCAATCCCTCCAAAGGAGAGCGGGTATGCCTTGTCCCTTACTTAATAAGAGGGCTCGGATTTCCAATTCATCCGTTTCTCCGGAGGCTCCTGGAGTTCTATGGCCTCCAGCTGCACAACCTCACGCCTGCCTCCATATTGCATATCGCGGGCTTCGTAGCCCTTTGCGAGCTGTTTTTGGGCTGCAGGCTCATTTCGTGCTGTGGAAAAGGCTATTCTGCCTTGTGCCCCGTTCTCAGAAGGGGTCAATATATCAAGTGGGCGGAGCCGAAGTGTGGCGCATCGCCGGGATCGGATATCTATCCGGAATCCCAAAGAAGGCGTCCGAGGACTGGCCTTCGGAATGGTTTTATATAGAGGACGTCCCGCTGTCGGATCCTGTCCGGATCGGCCTCCCTGAGTTCGACAGTGCTCCCCTAAAGAAGCGCCTAAGCTGGCGTTCACAGAGCCCTTAGAGGAAAAGTGACACGGACGTTCTCTACCTGATGGGCCGGATAAGATTGTTAGCTCATTCTGGACTGACCATGATCGGGGTCATGGCCGCATGCATCATGCGAGGGGTGCAGCTACTTCAGTATAGAGGCCACCCCATGTGGGACTTCAACGGGGAGGACGACGCCACCCGCCACGACCGTAAGGGGCCGGATTCGGCTGCCGCTCTAATAAAGATCTTGTCCGCTTTGTACAAGGGAGAAGAGGAGGAATTTCTCCGCGTCAACCTACATGGTGGATTTTCTATGTACAATCCCCAAGTTGGGTAAGTGGTCACTTTTACTTACCCATCCATTTTATATTCCCATCATTAAATATTCAGTCTAACGACTTCAACGCAGGAACTGCGCCAGGCTGTTAAAGAAATAAACAGCCCTCCTCCACAACCCGAGGATCCGGGACGGTCCCTTGACCCGGCCTCTCAAGAGGATCCGGACTTATCTGTGGAAATGATTGATGGGGTGTTTCATCAATTGAGCAAGGACAACGCCTTGGTGGCCATTACGGCCGATTACCCAGGGCTACTCCCAGCCTCACAGGTAACTGAGACCGAAGTCCCAGCACTTTGAAAGGGATCTATCCTCGCGTGTTTTCGATTGCCGTATGACAACCATGTGTTGCAGGGGAGGTCCTTGAGACGGGAGGCCGATCCTGCGGCGACTAGCCAACGAGGGGCGGCAAGGCCCCGCGGGCTGAAAAGAAGTGCGGTCCGGACTGAGACGTCGGCGCAAAGGTATAGCGCGCCATCTTATTCCCAGGTGTTATTCCTTCAAGGCATATTAACGCTCGTGCTCTCTTCAAGACGAAGAGACCTCGCCGGACTATATCCGGAGAGGTTTCCAATCGCGCCTCCACCAGCCAGGCTCCAAAGCCTAGTCCAGAAGCGGAGGCGAACACAAGGCGCGCACCGGACGCTCCTCCGACATAGGATGCGGACAGGCTGTCTGCCACCAATTCCGAGGTGGAGAGTTCCATGAACCACCGGCGTCGCCGGACAGTTCTTCGCGACGCTTGTTTCTCCCCAGAGGCATTGGATGCCTTCAATTCGGGAGATGCGTACCTCCGTGCCGCTCAAAATGGTCTAGCCAGAGCCACGGAGCAATATGTAAAAGACATACAGGTAAGAAAAATTTGGTAATTATATATATATACAAGTAGCCCCCGAGACTTGAAATAGTTAGAATAACTGATTTAAGGATCATTTGTTATGTAGGTTCTTACAGAAAAGAATACCCTACTTGAGGCCGCACTAGCCGCGGCAGGGGAGCCCAAGGAGACCCCCTCTGGTAATATATGCTTCGAAAGATAAGTATTTTGCGAAGTGTGGTGTGGGTGCAAATCTGACAAATGAAATTGCAGATGGCGCTGGATTAAATCCGGAAAAGCAACAACTCCTACGCCAGCTGAAGGCTGGTGAGAGTGTGCTGACAAAGGTGAGGCGGGAGAAGAACGATCTCCAAGATGCCAACACCAAGCTGGGCGTTGAACTGAAGGATGTTCGTGCCCAGCTGTTGGACTCCGTTAAGGAGAATCAGCGGCTTCTACACGGCATATTTAGTAAGTGCTTAAAAAAACTTTGAAAAAAGAGTTCGGCGAGGAAGTCGACTAACAGAGTAATGTCTGTAGGTATGTTGACAGGTCGTCCTGCAGAGGAAATGCCCGGTTCTACGGGTGACCTTCTTCCCGAGCTCTCACAACTGCACGAGCAAGTTCGGCAGGTGATGCAAGGCGTTGCCCAGGCCTTGTGGCCATCCGTCTCCATGCCCGAAGTCCTTGGAGAGCTTGTAGAGAAGCTGAAGGGAGCGCGGCGGCGCTTCTGATTGTGGAAGATGTCGGCCTGCCGTCAAGGCGCCAGGGAGGCCTGGGCCATGGTGAAGACGCGGTACATGAACGCTGACCCAAACCACATGGCCGAGGTCGGACTCGTGGGGCCCGATGGGAAGGAGATCCCTGTGAGCTTAGTATACGGCCAAGTAGAATTGGCCGCAAAGTATTCCCAATAGGAATATAAACTAGACAACCTGTTAGATGGTATTGAAGAGGAATACAATCAGTCAGATTGACTGTGTAATTTTAATTGACTTGTGTAATGCCTTCTAGCCGGATTGTAGATCGTTTGTCATGGCCGACCTTTTCGCTTGAACCTCGGGACCTGACGGTCCGGAGTGTGTCCGAATACCCTCGCGGTTATATAAGAACGCGGTATGCATGGAGACCAGGCGTAGGGGTCATTAGTGCTTGAACAGACAAGTGCCCAACTAGTTATGTTATATTACATGGTTAGTAAGAAACATCTTCCAGGGAGAATAGTTTCGTTAGGGGTTCCTTTCCCTGGGAGGCATGCCCTAAAGTGCATGTCCATGCTGCGAAAATAGACGCAGGAAAAACATCTAGGGGCGTATAGATAAATACGTGAGAAAAAAGATCATCTTTAGTTCACCGACCGAATATTCCCTTAAGAACGCTAGCTTTCGGCTTCACCCAGTCTGAGGTACACATCCGGCTGAACCGACAGTAACAATCACAGAGGTGCTCCCTTTACCACCTAGCCGAACAATCAGGAACGTAGGGGTAAGCACAGGAGCCACGCAACCCAGCTTGGCCAAAACATAAGTCATATCGATGTTGGGGAACGTAGTAATTTCAAAAGTTTTCCTACGCACACGTAAGATCATGGTGATGCATAGCAACGAGAGGGAAGAGTGTGATCTATGTACCCTTGTAGACCGACAACGGAAGCATTAGCACAACGCGGTTGATGTAGTCGTACGTCTTCACGGCCCGACCGATCAAGCACCGAAACTACGGCACCTCCGAGTTTTAGCACACGTTCAGCTCGATGACGATCCCCGGACTCCGATCCAGCAAAGTGTCGGCGAAGAGTTCCATCAGCACGTCGGCGTGGTGACGATCTTGATGTTTTACCGTCGCAGGGCTTCGCCTAAGCACCGCTACAATATTATCGAGGATTATGGTGGAAGGGGGCACCGCACACGGCTAAGAAAACGATCACGTGGATCAACTTGTGTGTCTAGGGGTGCCCCCTGCCCCCGTATATAAAGGAGCAAGGGGAGGAGGCCGGCCGGCCCTATAGGCGCGCGAAGGAGGAGTCCTCCTCCTAGTAGGAGTAGGACTCCTACTAGGAGGGGGAAGGAAGTGGGGAGGGAGAAGGAAAGGGGGGCGCCGCCCCCCTCTCCTAGTCCAATTCGGACAAGGGGGGGAGGAGGCGCGCGGCCCACCCTGGCTGGCCTTCTCTCTCTCCACTAAGGCCCATATGGCCCATTACTTCTCCCGGGGGGGTTCGGTAACCCTTCGATACTCCGTTTTTCTCCGAAATCAACCGGAACACTTCCGGTGTCCGAATATAGCCGTCCAATATATCAATCTTTATGTCTCGACCATTTCGAGACTCCTCGTTATGTCCGTGATCACATCCGGGACTCCGAACTAACTTCGGTACATCAAAACTCATAAACTCATAATATAACTGTCATCGAAACCTTAAGCGTGCGGACCCTATGGGTTCGAGAACAATGTAGACATGACCGAGACATGTCTCCGGTCAATAACCAATAGCGGAACCTGGATGCTCATATTGGCTCCCACATATTCTACGAAGATCTTTATCGGTCAGACGGCATAACAACATATGTTGTTCCCTTTGTCATCGGTATGTTACTTGCCCGAGATTTGATCGTCGGTATCTCAATACCTAGTTCAATCCCGTTACCGGCAAGTCTCTTTACTCGTTTCGTAATACATCATCTCGAAACTAACTCATTAGTTGCAATGCTTGCAAGGCTTATGTGATGTGCATTACCGAGAGGGCCCGGAGATACCTCTCCGACAATCGGAGTGACAAATCCTAATCTCGAAATACGCCAACCCAACATTTACCTTTGGAGACACCTATAGAGCTCCTTTATAATCACCCAGTTAAGTTGTGACGTTTGGTAGCACACAAAGTGTTCCTCCGGCAAATGGGAGTTGCATAATCTCATAGTCATAGGAACATGTATAAGTCATGAAGAAAGCAATAGAAAAATACTAAATGATCGGGTGCTAAGCTAATGGAATGGGTCAAGTCAATCACATCATTCTCTAATGATGTGATCCCGTTAATCAAATGACAACACATGTCTATGGTTAGGAAACATAACCATCTTTGATTAACGAGCTAGTCAAGTAGAGGCATACTAGTGACGCTTAGTTTGTCTATGTATTCACACAAGTATTATGTGTCCGGATAATACAATTCTAGCATGAATAATAAACAATTATCATGATATAAGGAAATAAAATAATAACATTATTATTGCCTCTAGGGCATATTTTCTTCAGTCTCCCACTTGCACTAGAGTCAATAATCTAGATTACGCAGTAATGATTCTAACACCCGTGGAGCTTTGGTGTTGATCATGTTTTGCTCGTGGAAGAGGCTTAGTCAATGGGTCTGCAACATTTAGATCCGTATGTATCTTGCAAATCTCTATGTCTCCCACCTGGACTAGATCCCGGATGGAATTGAAGCGTATCTTGATGTGCTTGGTTCTCTTGTGAAATCTGGATTCCTTTGCCAAGGCAATTGCACCAGTATTGTCACAAAAGATTTTCATTGGACCCGATGCACTAGGTATGACACCTAGATCGGATATGAACTCCTTCATCCAGAATCCTTCGTTTGCTGCTTTCGAAGCAGCTATGTACTCCGCTTCACATGTAGATCCCGCCACAACGCTTTGTTTAGAACTGCACCAACTGACAGCTCCACCATTTAATGTAAATATGTATCCGGTTTGTGATTTAGAATCATCCGGATCAGTGTCAAAGCTTGCATCAACGTAACCATTTACGATGAGCTCTTTGTCACCTCCATATATGAGAAACATATCCTTAGTCCTTTTCAGGTATTTCAGGATGTTCTTGACCGTGTCCAGTGATCCACTCCTGGATTACTTTGGTACCTCCCTGCTAGACTTATAGCAAGACACACATCAGGTCTGGTACACAGCATTGCATACATGATAGAGCCTATGGCTGAAGCATAGGGAACATCTTTCATTTTCTCTCTATCTTCTGCATTGGTCGGGCATTGAGTCTTACTCAATTTCACACCTTGTAACACAGGCAAGAATCCTTTCTTTGCTTGATCCATTTTGAACTTCTTCAAAATTTTGTCAAGGTATGTGCTTTGTGAAAGTCCAATTAAGCGTCTTGATCTATCTCTATAGATCTTAATGCCCAATATGTAAGCAGCTTCACCCGAGGTCTTTCATTGAAAAATTCTTATTCAAGTATCCCTTTATGCTATCCAGAAATTCTATATAATTTCCAATCAATAATATGTCATCCACATATAATATCAGAAATGCTACAGAGCTCCCACTCACTTTCTTGTAAATACAGGCTTCTCCAAAAGTCTGTACAAAACCAAATGCTTTGATCACACTATCAAAGCGTTTATTCCAACTCCGAGAAGCTTGCACAAGTCCATAAATGGATCGTTGGAGCTTGCACACTTTGTTAGCTCCCTTTGGATCGACAAAACCTTCCGGTTGCATCATATACAACTCTTCTTCCAGAAATCCATTCAGGAATGCAGTTTTGACACCCATCTGCCAAATTTCATAATCACAAAATGCGGCAATTGCTAACATGATTCGGACAGACTTAAGCATCGCTACGGGTGAGAAGGTCTCATCGTAGTCAATCCCTTGAACTTGTCAAAAACCTTTTGCGACAAGTCGAGCTTTGTAGACAGTAACATTACCGTCAGCATCAGTCTTCTTCTTGAAGATCCATTTATTCTCAATTGCTTGCCAACCATTGGGCAAGTCAACCAAAGTCCATACTTTGTTCTCATACATGGATCCCATCTCAGATTTCATGGCTTCAAGCCATTTTGCGGAATCTGGGTCACCATCGCTTCTTCATAGTTCGTAGGTTCATCATGATCTAGTAGCATGACTTTCAGAACAGGATTACCGTACCACTCTGGTGCGGATCTTACTCTGGTTGATCTACGAGGTTCAGTAGTATCTTGTTCTGAAGTTTCATGATCATCATCATTAGCTTCCTCACTAATTGGTGTAGGTGTCACAGAAACTGGTTTCTGTGATGTGCTACTTTCCAATAAGGGAGCAGGTACAGTTACCCCGTCAAGTTCTACTTTCCTCCCACTCACTTCTTTTGAGAGAAACTCCTTCTCTAGAAAGTTTCCGAATTTAGCAACAAAAGTATTGCCTTCGGATCTGTGATAGAAGGTGTATCCAATACTTTCCTTTGGATATCCTATGAAGACCCATTTCTCCGATTTGGGTTCGAGCTTATCAGGTTGAAGCTTTTTCACATAAGCATCGCAGCCCCAAACTTTCAGAAATGACAACTTTGGTTTCTTGCCAAACCACAGTTCATAAGGCGTCGTCTCAACGGATTTCGATTGTGCCCTATTTAACGTGAATGCGGCCGTCTCTAGAGCATAACCCCAAAATGATAGCGGTAAATCAGTAAGAGACATCATAGATCGCACCATATCTAGTAAAGTACGATTACGACGTTCGGACACACCATTACGCTGTGGTGTTCCGGGTGACGTGAGTTGCGAAACTATTCCGCATTGTTTCAAATGTACACCGAACTCGTAACTCAAATATTCTCCTCCACGATCAGATCGTAGGAATTTTATTTTCTTTTTACGATGATTTTCAACTTCACTCTGAAATTCTTTGAACTTTTCAAACGTTTTAGACTTATGTTTCATTAAGTAGATATACCCATATCTGCTTAAGTCATCTGTGAAGGTGAGAAAATAACGATATCCACCACGAGCCTCAACATTCATCGGACCACATACATCTGTATGTATGATTTCCAACAAATCTGTTGCTCTCTCCATAGTACCGGAGAACGGTGTTTTTGTCATCTTACCCATAAGGCACAGTTTGCAAGTACCAAGCGATTCATAATCAAGTGGTTCCAAAAGTCCATCAGTATGGAGTTTCTGCATGCGCTTTACACGGATATGACCCAAACGGCAGTGACACAAATAAGTTGCACTATTATTATCAACTCTGCATCTTTTGGCTTCAACATTATGAATATGTGTGTCACTACTATCGAGATTTAATAAGAATAGACCACTCTTAAAGGGTGCATGACCATAAAAGATATTACTCATATAAATAGAACAACCATTATTCTCTGATTTTAATTAATAACTGTCTCGCATCAAACAAGATCCAGATATAATGTTCATGCTTAACGCTGGCACCAAATAACAATTATTTAGGTCTAATACTAATCCCGAAGGTAGATGTAGAGGTAGCATGCCGACCGCGATCACATCGACTTTGGAACCATTTCCCACGCGCATCATCACCTCGTCCTTAACCAATCTTCGCTTAATCCGTAGTCCCTGTTTCGAGTTGCAAATGTTAGCAACAGAACCAGTATCAAATACCCAGGTGCTACTGCGAGCATTAGTAAGGTACACATCAATAACATGTATATCACATATACCTTTGTTCACCTTGCCATCCTTCTTATCCGCGAAATACTTGGGGCAGTTCCGCTTCCAGTGACTAGTCTGCTTGCAGTAGAAGCACTCAGTTTCAGGCTTAGGTCCAGGTTTGGGTTTCTTCTCTTGAGCAGCAACTTGCTTGCTGTTCTTTTTGAAGTTCCCCTTCTTCTTCCCTTTGCCCTCTTTCTTGAAACTAGTGGTCTTGTTTACCATCAACACTTGATGCTCCTTCTTGATTTCTATCTCCGCAGCTTTCAGCATTGCGAAGAGCTCGGGAATAGTCTTATTCATCCCTTGCATATTATAGTTCATCACGAAGCTCTTGTAGCTTGGTGGCAGTGATTGAAGAGTTTTGTCAATGACGCAATCATATGGAAGATTAACTCCCAATTGAATCAAGTGATTATTATACCCAGACATTTTGAGTATATGCTCACTGACAGAACTGTTCTCCTCCATCTTGCAGCTATAGAACTTATTGGAGACTTCGTATCTCTCAATCCGGGCATTTGCTTGAAATATTAACTTCAACTCCTGGAACATCTCATATGCCCCATGACGTTCAAAACGTCGTTGAAGTCCCAATTCTAAGCCATAAAGCATGGCACACTGAACTATCGAGTAGTCATCAGCTTTGCTCTGCCAGACGTTCATAACATCTGGTGTTGCTCCAGCAGCAGGCCTGGCACCCAGCGGTGCTTCCAGGACGTAATTCTTCTGTGCAGCAATGAGGATAATCCTCAAGTTACGGACCCAGTCCGTGTAATTGCTACCATCATCTTTCAACTTTGCTTTCTCAAGGAACGCATTAAAATTCAATGGAACAACAGCACGGGCCATCTATCTACAATCAAACATAAACAAGCAAGATACTATCAGGTACTCAGTTCATGATAAATTTAGGTTCAATTCATCATATTACTAAAGAACTCCCACTTAGATAGACATCCCTCTAATCCTCTAAGTGATTACGTGATCCAAATCAACTAAACCATGTCCGATCATCACGTGAGATGGAGTAGTTTCATTGGTGAACATCACTATGTTGATAATATCTACTATATGATTCACGCTCAACCTTTCGGTCTCCGTGTTCCGAGGCCATATCTGTATATGCTTGGCTCGTCAAGTATAACCTGAGTATTCCGCGTGTGCAACTGTTTTGCACCCGTTGTATTTGAACGTAGAGCCTATCACACCCGATCATCACGTGGTGTCTCAGCACGAAGAACTTTCACAACGGTGCATACTCAGGGAGAACACTTCTTGATAATTAGCGAGAGATCATCTTAAAATGCTACCGTCAAACAAAGCAAGATAAGATGCATAAAAGATAAACATCACATGTAATCAATATAAGTGATATGATATGGCCATCATCATCTTGTGCTTGTGATCTCCATCTTCGAAGCACCGTCATGATCACCATCGTCACCGGTGCGACACCTTGATCACCATCGTAGCATCGTTGTCATCTCGCCAATCTTATGCTTCCACGACTATCGCTACCGCTTAGTGATAAAGTAAAGCATTACAGCGCAATTGCATTACATACAATAAAGCGACAACCATATGGCTCCTGCCAGTTGCCGATAACTTGGTTACAAAACATGATCATCTCATACAATAAAATTTAGCATCATGTCTTGACCATATCACATCACAACATGCCCTGCAAAAACAAGTTAGACGTCCTCTACTTTGTTGTTGCAAGTTTTACGTGGCTGCTACAGGCTTAAGTAAGAACCAATCTCACCTACGCATCAAAACCACAACGATAGTTCGTCAAGTTGGTGCTGTTTTAACCTTCGCAAGGACCGGGCGTAGCCACACTCGGTTCAACTAAAGTTGGAGAAACTGACACCCGCTAGCCACCTTTGTGCAAAGCACGTCGGGAGAACCGGTCTCGCGTAAGCGTACGCGTAATGTCGGTCCGGGCCGCTTCGTCCAACAATACCGCCGAACCAAAGTATGACATGCTGGTAAGCAGTATGACTTATATCGCCCACAACTCACTTGTGTTCTACTCGTGCATATAACATCAACACATAAAACCTAGGCTCGGATGCCACTGTTGGGGAACGTAGTAATTTCAAAAACGCACACGCAAGATCATGGTGATGCATAGCAACGAGAAGGGGAGAGTGTTGTCTACGTACCCTCGTAGACCGAAAGCGGAAGCGTTATATCAACGCGGTTGATGTAGTCGTACGTCTTCACGATCGACCGATCCAAGCACCGTTACTCCGGCACCTCCGAGTTCTTGGCACACGTTCAACTGATGACGATCCCCGGGCTCCGATCCAGCAAAGCGTCGGGAGGAGTTCCGTCAGCACGACGGCGTGGTGACGATCTTGATGTTCAACCGTCGCAGGGCTTCGCCTAAGCACCGCTACAATATGACCGAGGTGGAATATGGTGGAGGGGGGCACCGCACACGGCTAAGGAACGATCACGAAGATCAACTTGTGTGTCTAGAGGTGCCCCCCTGCCCCCGTATATAAAGGAGCAAGGGGAGGGGGCGGCCGGCCTAGGAGGGGGCGCGCCAAGGGGAGTCCTACTCCCACCGGGAGTAGGACTCCTTCCTTCCTTGTTGGAGTAGGAGAAGGGGAAAGAGGGGGAGAGGAAAAAGGAAAAGGGGGCTGCGCCCCTTGTCCAATTCGGACCAGAGGGGGGGCAGGCCTCCTTCCTTTTGGCCTCTCTCCTCTATTCCCGTATGGCCCAATAAGGCCCATATACTCCCCGGCGAATTCCCGTAACTCTCCGGTACTCCGAAAAATACCCGAATCACTCGGAACCTTTCCGATGTCCGAATATAGTCGTCCAATATATCGATCTTTACGTCTCGACCATTTCGAGACTCCTCGTCATGTCCCCGATCTCATCCGGGACTCCGAAACTCCTTCGGTACATCAAAACTCATAAACTCATAATATAACTGTCATCGAAACCTTAAGCGTGCGGACCCTACGGGTTCGAGAACAATGTAGACATGACCGAGACACGTCTCCGGTCAATAACCAATAGCGGAACCTGGATGCTCATATTGGCTCCTACATATTCTACGAAGATCTTTATCGGTCAGACCGCATAACAACATACGTTGTTCCCTTTGTCATCGGTATGTTACTTGCCCGAGATTCGATCGTCGGTATCTCAATACCTAGTTCAATCTCGTTACCGGCAAGTCTCTTTACTCGTTTCGTAATACATCATCTCGCAACTAACTCATTAGTTGCAATGCTTGCAAGGCTTATGTGATGTGCATTACCGAGAGGGCCCAGAGATACCTCTCCGACAATCGGAGTGACAAATCCTAATCTCGAAATACGCCATCCAACATTACCTTTGGAGACACCTATAGGAGCTCCTTTATAATCACCCAGTTACGTTGTGACATTTGGTAGCACACAAAGTGTTCCTCCGGCAAACGGGAGTTGCATAATTCATAGTCATAGGAACATGTATAAGTCATGAAGAAAGCAATAGCAACATACTAAATGATCGGGTGCTAAGCTAATGGAATGGGTCATGTCAATCACATCATTCTCCTAATGATGTGATCCCATTAATCAAATGACAACACATGTCTATGGTTAGAAAACATAACCATCTTTGATTAATGAGCTAGTCAAGTAGAGGCATACTAGTGATGTTTGGTTTGTCTATGTATTCACACAAGTATTATGTTTCCGGATAATACAATTCTAGCATGAATAATAAACATTTATCATGATATAAGGAAATAAAATAATAACATTATTATTGCCTCTAGGGCATATTTCCCTTCAACAATATTATCGAGGATTATGGTGGAAGGGGGCACCGCACACGGCTAAGAAAACGATCACGTGGATCAACTTCTGTATCTAGGGGTGCCCCCTGCCCCCGTATATAAAGGAGCAAGGGGAGGAGGTCGGCCGGCCCTATAGGCGCGCCAAGGAGGAGTCCTCCTCCTAGTAGGATTAGGACTCCTACTAGGAGGGGGAAAGAAGTGGGGAGGGAGAAGGAAAGGGGGGCGCCGCCCCCCTCTCCTAGTCCAATTCGGACAAGGGGGGAGGAGGCACACGGCCCACCCTGGCTGCCCTTCTCTCTCTCCACTAAGGCCCATATGGCCCATTACTTCTCCCGGGGGGGTTCCGGTAACCCTCCGGTACTCCGGTTTTCTCCGAAATCACTCGGAACACTTCCGGTGTCCGAATATAGCCGTTTAATATATCAATCTTTATGTTTCGACCATTTCGAGACTCCTCGTTATGTCCGTGATCACATACGGGACTCCGAACTAACTTCGGTACATCAAAACTCATAAACTCATAATATAACTGTCATCAAAACCTTAAGCGTGCGGACCCTACGGGTTCGAGAACAATGTAGACATGACCGAGACATGTCTCCAGTCAATAACCAATAGCGAAACCTGGATGCTCATATTGGCTCCCACATATTCTACGAAGATCTTTATCGGTCAGACCGCATAACAACATACGTTGTTCCCTTTGTCATCGGTATGTTACTTGCCCGAGTTTCGATCGTCGGTATCTCAATACCTAGTTCAATCTCGTTACCGGCAAGTCTCTTTACTCGTTTCGTAATACATCATCTCGCAACTAACTCGTTAGTTGCAATGCTTGCAAGGCTTATGTGATGTGCATTACCGAGAGGGCCCAGAGATACCTCTCCGATAATCGGATTGACAAATCCTAATCTCGAAATACGCCATCCCAATATTTACCTTTGGAGACACCTACAGAGCTCCTTTATAATCACCCAGTTACGTTGTGACGTTTGGTAGCACACAAAGTGTTCCTCCGGCAAACCGGAGTTGCATAATCTCATAGTCATAGGAACATGTATAAGTCATGAAGAAAGCAATAGCAACATACTAAATGATCGGGTGCTAAGCTAATGGAATGGGTCAAGTCAATCACATCATTCTCTAATGATGTGATCCCGTTAATCAAATGACAACACATGTGTATGGTTAGGAAACATAACCATCTTTGATTAACGAGCTAGTCAAGTAGAGGCATACTAGTGACGTTTAGTTTGTCTATGTATTCACACAAGTATTATGTTTCCGGATAATACAATTCTAGCATGAATAATAAACATTTATCATGATATAAGGAAATAAAATAATAACATTATTATTGCCTCTAGGGCATATTTCCTTCAATCGATGCATATAATGGTGAATAAAAGGTACATGCGGAAGTGTGACACATGTGTTGAGCATGAAGCCCGTATAAATAAGCTTCTGTTTAAAGAAGCCCCCAGGTTTAATGAGCGCGGATAGCGCGTCACTTTATGAGCCTTTTGTTGGAAATATGCCCTAGAGGCAATAATAAATTGGTTATTATTATATTTACTTGTTCATGATAATCGTTTATTATCCATGCTAGAATTGTATTGATAGGAAACTCAGATACATGTGTGGATACATAGACAACACCATGTCCCTAGTAAGCCTCTAGTTGACTAGCTCGTTGATCAATGGATGGTTACGGTTTCCTGACCATGAACATTGGATGTCATTGATAACGGGATCACATCATTAGAAGAATGATGTGATGGACAAGACCCAATCCTAAGCCTAGCACAAGATCATGTAGTTCGTATGCTAAAGCTTTTCTAATGTCAAGTATTATTTCCTTAGACCATGAGATTGTGCAACTCCCGGATATGGTAGGAGTGCTTTGGGTGTGCCAAACGTCACAACGTAACTGGGTGGCTATAAAGGTACACTACAGGTATCTCCTAAAGTGTCTGTTGGGTTGGCACGAATCAAGACTGGGATTTGTCACTCCGTGTAAACGGAGAGGTATCTCTGGGCCCACTTGGTAGGACATCATCATAATGTGCACAATGTGACCAAGGAGTTGATTACGAGATGATGTGTTACGGAACGAGTAAAGAGACTTGCCAGTAACGAGATTGAACAAGGTATCGGATACCGACGATCGAATCTCGGGCAAGTACAATACCGCTAGACAAAGGGAATTGCATACGGGATTGATCGAATCCTCGACATCGTGGTTCATCCGATGAGATCATCTTGGAACATGTGGGAGCCAACATGGGTATCCAGATCCCGCTGTTGGTTATTGGCCGGAGAGTCGTCTCGGTCATGTCTACGTGTCTCCCGAACCCGTAGGGTCTACACACTTAAGGTTCGGTGACGCTAGGGTTATAGAGATATTAGTATGCGGTAACCCGAAAGTTGTTCGGAGTCCTGGATGAGATCCCGGACGTCAAGAGGAGTTCCGGAATGGTCTGGAGGTAAAGATTTATATATGGGAAGTCTTTTTTTGGTCGCCGGAAAAGTTTCGCACATTATCGGTATTGTACCGGGAGTGCCGAAAGGGGTCCGGGGGTCCACCAAGGGGGTCCACCTGCCCCGGGGGGGCACATGGGCTGTAGGGGTGTGCGCCTTGGCCTATATGGGCCAAGGGCACCAGCCCCAAGAGGCCCATGCGCCAAGAGATAAGGGAAAGAAAGAGTCCTAAAGGGGGAAGGCACCTCCTAGGTGCCTTGGGGAGGATGGACTCCTCCCTGGCCGCACCCTTCCTTGGAGGAAGGGCCAAGGCTGCGCCCCCCCCTCTCCCTTGGCCCTATATATTGTGGGGGAAGGGAGGTTAGCAACATCTAAGCCCTGGCGCCTCCCTCTCCCTCCCATGACACATCTCCCTCCTCCCGCAGCGCTTGGCGAAGCCCTGTTGGAATCCCGCTACTTCCACCACCACGCTGAATCAAGAAGGAGGAGACGTCACTGCTCCGTACGTGTGTTGAACGCGGAGGCGCCGTCCATTCGGCGCTAGGATCATCGGTGATTTGGATCACGACGAGTACGACTCCATCAACCTCGTTCTCTTGAACGCTTCCGCACACGATCTACAAGGGTATGTAGATCCACTCCTCCCTCGTTGCTAGATGACTCCATAGATAGATCTTGGTGACACGTAGGAAAATTTTGAATTTATGCTACGTTCCCCAACAGTGGCATCATGAGCTAGGTCTATTGCGTAGATTCTATGCACGAGTAGAACACAAAGTAGTTGTGGGTGTTGATTTTGTTCAATATGCTTACCGTTACTAGTGCAATCTTGTTTCGACGGTATTGTGGGATGAAGCGGCCCGGACCGACCTTACACGTACTCTTACGTGAGACAGGTTCCACCGACTGACATGCACTAGTTGCATAAGGTGGCTAGCGGGTGCCTCTCTCTCCCACTTTAGTCGGAACGGATTTGATGAAAAGGGTCCTCATGAAGGGTAAATAGCAATTGGCATATCACGTTCTGGTTTTTGCGTAGGTAAGAAACGTTCTTGCAAGAAACCCATAGCAGCCACGTAAAACATGCAAACAACAATTAGAGGACGTCTAACTTGTTTTTGCAGGGTATGCTATGTGATGTGATATGGCCAAGAAGAATGTGATGAATTATATGTGATGTATGAGATTGATCATGTTCTTGTAATAGGAATCACGACTTGCATGTCAATGAGTATGACAACCGGCAGGAGCCATAAGAGTTGTCTTTATTTATTTATGACCTGCGTGTCAACATAAACGTCATGTAATTACTTTACTTTATTGCTAACAGTTAGCTGTAGTAGTAGAAGTAATAGTTGGCGAGACAACTTCATGAAGACACGATGATGGAGATCATAATGATGGAGATCATGATGATGGAGATCATGGTGTCATGCCGGTGACGATAATGATCATGGAGCCCCGAAGATGGAGATCAAAAGGAGCAATATGATATTGGCCATATCATGTCACTATTTGATTGCATGTGATGTTTATCATGTTTTTGCATCTTATTTGCTTAGAACGACGGTAGTAAATAAGATGATCCCTCATTAAAATTTCAAGAAAGTGTTCCCCCTAACTGTGCACCGTTGCGACGGTTCGTTGTTTTGAAGCACCACGTGATGATCGGGTGTGATAGATTCTTACGTTCAAACACAACGGGTGTTGACGAGCCTAGCATGTACAGACATGGCCTCGGAACACAAGAGACCGAAAGGTCGAGCATGAGTCGTATGGTAGATACGATCAACATGAAGATGTTCACCGATGTTGACTAGTCCGTCTCACGTGATGATCGGACACGGCCTAGTTGACTCGGATCATGTAATCACTTAGATGACTAGAGGGATGTCAATCTGAGTGGGAGTTCACAAGATGAACTTAATTATCCTAAACATAGTCAAAAGGTCTTCGCAAATTATGTCGTAGCTCGCGCTTCAGTTCTACTATTTAGATATGTTCCTAGAGAAAATTTAGTTAAAAGTTGATAGTAGTAATTATGCGTACTAGGTCCGTAAACTGAGGTTTGTCCTCATTGCTTCATAGAAGGCTTATGTCCTTAATGCACCGCTCAGTGTGCTGAACCTCGAACGTTGTCTATGGATGTTGCGAACATCTAACATACACATTTTGATAACTACGTGATAGTTCAGTTAAACGGCTTAGAGTTGAGGCACCGAAGACGTTTTGAAACGTCGCGAAACATATGAGATGTTTCGAGGGCTGAAATTGGGATTTCAGGCTCGTGCCCACGTCAAGAGGTATAAGACCTCCGACGATTTTCTTAGCCTGCAAACTAAGGGAGAAAAGCTCAATTGTTGAACTTGTGCTCAGATTGTCTGAGTACAACAATCGCTTGAATCGAGTGGGAGTTGATCTTCCAGATGAAATAGTGATGGTTCTCCGAAGTCATTACCACCAAGCTGCTTGAGCTTCGTGATGAACAATAATATATCATGGACATATATGATGATCCTTGAGATATTCGCGATGTTTGACACCACAAAAGTAGAGATCAAGAAGGAGCATCAATTGTTGATGGTTGGTGAAACCACTAGCTTCAAGAAGGGCAAGGGCAAAAAGGGACGCTTCATGAAACGGCAAATCAGCTGCTGCTCTAGTGAAGAAACCCAAGGTTGAACCCAAACCTGAGACTAAGTGCTTCTGTAATAAAGGGAACAGCCACTGGAGCAGAATTACCCTAGATACTTGGTAGATAAGAAGGCTGGCAAGGTCGATAGAAGTATATTGGATGTATTATGTTAATGTGTACTTTACTAGTACTCCTAGTAGCACCAGGGTATTAGATACCGGTTCGGTTGCTAAATGTTAGTAACTCGAAATAAAAGCTACGGAATAAACGGAGACTAGCCAAAAGGTGAGATGACGATATGTGTTGGAAGTATTTCCATGGTTGATCAAATATCGTACGCTCCCTCTACCATCGAGATTGGTATTAAAACCTAAATAATTGTTATTTGGTGTTCGTGTTGAGCATAGACATGATTGGATTATGTCTATCGCGATACGGTTATTCATTTAAGGAGAATAATGGTTACTCTGTTTATTTGAATAATACCATCCCGATCGTAGTGATACACATTTTCATGCCAAAGGTATAAGATAGTGATGATAGTACCACACAAATATGGCACTGCAATTTGAGTCATATTGGTATAAAACGCATGAAGAAGCTCCATGTTGATGGATCTTTGGACTCACTCATTTTGAAAGGTTTGAGACATGCGAACCATGTCTATTGGTGTATATGCATGAAGAAACTCCATGCAAATGGACCGTTTGGACTCACTTGATTTTGAATCACTTGAGACATGCAAATCATACCACATGGGCAAGATGACTGAAAGCCTCGTTTTCAGTAAAATGGAACTAGAAAGCAACTTGTTGGAAGTAATACATTTTGATGTGTGCAATCCAATGAGTGCTGAGGCATGTAGTGGATATCGTTATGTTCTTACTTCACAGATGATTTGACTAGATGTTGAGTATATTTACTTGATGAATCACGAGTCTGAATTATTGAAAGGTTCAAGTAATTTCAGGGTGAAGTTGAAAGATCGTCGTGACAAGAGGATAAAATGTCTATGATATGATCGTAGAGATGAATATCTGAATTACGAGTTTGGCACAGAATTAAGACATTGTGGAAATTGTTTCACAACTAATACAACCTGGAACACCATAGTGTGATGGTGTGTCCGAACATCATAACTGCACCCTATTGATATGATGCATACCATGATGTCTCTTATCGAATTACCACGATAGTTTATGGGTTAGGCATTAGAGACAACCACATTCACTTTAAATAGGGCACCACATAATTCCGATGAGATGACACTGTATGAACTATGGTTTAGAGAAACCTAAGCTGTCATTTCTTAAAAGTTTGGGGATGCGACGCTTATGTGAAAAAGTTTCAGGCTGATAAGCTCGAACCCAAAGCGGATAAATGCATCTTCATAGGACACCCAAAACAGTTGGGTATACCTCCTGTCTCAGATTCGAAAGCAATAAGGGATTGTTTCTAGAATCGGGTCCTTTCTCAAGGAAAAGTTTCTCTCGAAAGAATTGAGTGGGAGGATGGTGGAGACTTGATGAGGTTATTGAACCGTCTCTTCAACTAGTGTGTGGCAGGGCACAGGAAGTTGTTCCTGTGGCACCTACAACAATTGAAGTGGAAGCTTATGATAGTGATCATGAAACTTCAGATCAAGTCACTACCAAACCTCGTGGGATGACAAGGATGCGTACTACTTCAGAGTGGTACGTGATCCTGTCTTGGAAGTAATGTTGCTAGACAACAATGAACCTACGAGCTATGGAGAAACGATGGTGGGCCTGGATTCCAAAATGGCTCGAGGCCATATAATCTGAGAGAGGATCCATATATGAAAACAAAGTGTAGACTTTGGAAGAACTACTTGATGGTCGTAAGGCTGTTAGGTACATATGGATTTTAAAAGGAAGACGGACAATGATGGTAAATGTCACCATTAAGAAAGCTCGACTTGTCGTTAAGATGTTTCCCGACAAGTTCAAGGAGTTGACTACGATGAGACTTTCTCACTCGTAGCGATGCTAAGAGTATTGGAATTATATTAGCAGTTACTGCATTATTTATGAAATCTTGCAGATAGGATGTCAAAACTTTGTTTCCTCGACGATTTTTTTGAGGAAAGGTTGTATGTGATACAACCAGAAGGTTTTGTCAATCCTGAAAGATGCTAACAAGTATGCAAAGCTCCATAAATCCTTCTAAGGATTGGAGTAAGCATCTCGGAGTTGGAATGTACGCTTTGATGAGATGATAAAAGATTTTGGGTGTATACAAAGTTTATGAGAAACTTTTATTTCCAAAGAAGTGAGTGGGAGCACTATAGAATTTCTGATAAATATATGTTGTTGACATGTTGTTAATCAGAAATGACGTAGAATTTCTGGAAAGCATATAGGGTTATTTGGAAAGTGTTTTTCAATGGAAAGCCTGGATTAAGCTACTTGAACATTGAGCATCAAGATCTATAAGGATAGATCAAAACACTTAATGGTACTTTCAAATGAGCACATACCTTGACATGATCTTGAAGGTGTTCAAGATGGAACAGTCAAAGAAGGAGTTCTTGCCTATGTTGTAAGGTATGAAGTTAATACTTAAAGCTCGACCACGGCAGAGGAAAGAGGAAGGACGAAGGTCGTCCCCTATGCTTTTGTCATAGGCTCTATACGGTATGCCATGCTGAGTACTGCACCTGATGTGTGCCTTGCCACATATCTGGCGGGAGGGTACAAAGGTAATCTAGGAGTAGATCACCAGATAGCGGTCTAAATTATCCTTAGAGGAATATGGATATATTTCTCGGTTATGGAGGTGATAAAAGAGTTCGTCGTAAAGGGTTACCCCGATGCAAACTTTGACACTAATCCAGATTATTCTGAGTAGTAAACTGGATTCGTATAGTAGAACAGTTATTTGGAATAGCTCCAAATGTAGCGTAGTAGTTGCATCTACAAGATGACATAAGAAATTTGCGAAGTACATACGGATCTGAATGTTGCAGACCCGTTGACTAAAACCTCTCTCACAAGCAAAACATGATCAAACCCAGAACTCATTGAGTCTTAATCACATGATGATGTGAACTAGTTTAGTGACACTAGTAAACTCTTTGGATGTTGATCACACGGCGATGTGACCTGTGAGTGTTAATCACATGACGATGTGAAGTAGATTATTGACTCTAGTGCAAGTGGGAGACTATTGGAAATATGCCCTAGAGACAATAATAAATTGGTTATTATTATATTTCCTTGTTCATGATAATCGTTTATTATCCATGCTAGAATTGTATTGATAGGAAACTCAGATACATGTGTGGATACATAGACAACACCATGTCCCTAGTAAGCCTCTAGTTGACTAGCTCGTTGATCAATGGATGGTTATGGTTTCCTGACCATGGACATTGGATGTCATTGATAACGGGATCACATCATTAGAAGAATGATGTGATGGACAAGACCCAATCCTAAGCCTAGCACAAGATCATGTAGTTCGTATGCTAAAGCTTTTCTAATGTCAAGTATCATTTCCTTAGACCATGAGATTGTGCAACTCCCGGATACCATAGGAGTGCTTTGGGTGTGCCAAACGTCACAATGTAACTGGGTGGCTATAAAGGTTCACTATAGGTATCTCCGAAAGTGTCTGTTGGGTTGGCACGAATCAAGACTAGGATTTGTCACTCCGTGTAAACGGAGAGGTATCTCTGGGCCCACTTGGTAGGACATCATCATAATGTGCACAATGTGACCAAGGAGTTGATTACAGGATGATGTGTTACGGAACGAGTAAAGAGACTTGCCGGTAACGAGATTGAACAAGGTATCGGATACCGACGATCGAATCTCGGGCAAGTACAATACCGCTAGACAAAGGGAATTGCATATGGGATTGATCGAATCCTTGACATCGTGGTTCATCCGATGAGATCATCTTGGAACATGTGGGAGCCAACATGGGTATCCAGATCCCGCTGTTGGTTATTGGCCGGAGAGTCATCTCGGTCATGTCTACGTGTCTCCCGAACCCGTAGGGTCTACACACTTAAGGTTCGGTGATGCTAGGGTTATAGAGATATTAGTATGCGGTAACCCGAAAGTTGTTCGGAGTCCCGGATGAGATCCCGGACGTCACGAGGAGTTCCGGAATGGTCCGGAGGTAAAGATTTATATATGGAAAGTCTTGTTTTGGTCGCCGGAAAAGTTTCGCGCATTATCGGTATTGTACCGGGAGTGCCGAAAGGGGTCCGGGGGTCCACCAAGGGGGTCCACCTGCCCCGGGGGGCCACATGGGCTGTAGGGGTGTGCGCCTTGGCCTATATGGGCCAAGGGCACCAGCCCCAAGAGGCCCATGCGCCAAGAGATAAGGGAAAGAAAGAGTCCTAAAGGGGGAAGGCACCTCCTAGGTGCCTTGGGGAGGATGGACTCCTCCCTGGCCGCACCCTTCCTTGGAGGAAGGGCCAAGGCTGCGCCCCCCCCTCTCCCTTGGCCCTATATATAGTGGGGGGAAGGGAGGGCAGCAACATCTAAGCCCTGGCGCCTCCCTCTCCCTCCCATGACACATCTCCCTCCTCCCGCAGCGCTTGGCGAAGCCCTGCTGGAATCCCGCTACTTCCACCACCACGCCGTCGTGCTGCTGGATCTCCATCAACCTCTCCTGCCCCCTTGCTGGATCAAGAAGGAGGAGACGTCGCTGCTCCGTACGTGTGTTGAACGCGGAGGTGCCGTCCGTTCGGCGCTAGGATCATCAGTGATTTGGATCACGACGAGTACGACTCCATCAACCCCGTTCTCTTGAACGCTTCCGCGCGCGATCTATAAGGGTATGTAGATCCACTCCTCCCTCGTTGCTATATGACTCCATAGATAGATCTTGGTGACACGTAGGAAAATTTTGAATTTATGCTACGTTCCCCAACACCTTTTAAAGGCTATAAGAGAGATAGAGAGGAGAAGGAGAGAAATGTAAGACAGAAAGTATATATAAAAAATGGACAGAGGAAGGAGACGAACACAGAGTCCGGCGCTAGGCATAGAATCTTCGGAGACGGGATGCGTTCCATGGGTTCGGCTCGAGTCGGTTATCCGATGCATCTCGCAGGCGGTACGCTCCACCAGTCAGGACTTGGCCAATTATAAAGGGACCTTCCCACTTGGGCTTGAGTTTGTCCTTTTTCTTGTCCGGCGGGCATAGAACTAATTTGCCAATGTTGTAATTTTTGGCCCGTACTTCTCTGCTTTGGTATCTTCGAGCCTGCTGTTGATAGAATGCAGAACGGGCTTTTGCCACGTCACGCTCTTCCTCCAAGGCATCCAAACTGTCCTGCCGATCGAGTTCGGCTTCTCTTTCTTCGTACATGCGCACTCGAGGTGAGTCATGAATTAAGTCGCAGGGCAAAACTGCCTCTGCGTCGTACACCATGAAGAATGGTGTGTATCCGGTGGTGCGATTCGGCGTGGTCCGCAGCCCCCAGAGTACGGAGTCGAGCTCCTCTACCCAGTGCGTATTAGATTCCTTAAGGGACCGCACTAATCTGGGTTTGATGCCGCTCATGATAAGACCATTTGCACGTTCGACCTGGCCGTTAGTTTGTGGGTGATAGGCGGAAGCATGATCGAGCTTGATGCCCATGTTTTTGCACCAGAGTTTTACCTCGTCGGCCATAAAGTTCGTGCCGTTATTAGTGATGATGCTGTGGGGGATGTCGTAACGGTGTACAACCCCAGATACAAAGTCTATCACCGGTCCGGATTCAGCCGTCTTAACAGGCTTGGCTTCTATCCATTTGGTGAACTTATCCACCATGACCAGTAAGTATTTTTTCTTGTGGGTTCCGCCTTTAAGGGGTCCAACCATGTCAAGCCCCCAGACCGCAAAGGGCCAAGTGATGGGGATAGTTTGGAGGGCGGTGGGTGGCATATGGCTTTGGTTTGCAAAAAGCTGGCAACCGACGCATCGTTGGACTAAGTCCTGGGCGTCTGCCCAGGCCGTCGGCCAATAAAAGCCTGTATGGAAGGCCTTTCTTACAAGGGACCGAGCTGCAGCGTGATGACCGCCGAGTCCAGCATGAATTTCAGCCAGGAGGTTCCGCCCTTCCTCTTCGGAGATGCACCTTTGAAGGACTCTGGTAGTGCTTTTCTTATAAAGCTCTCCCTCATGGACTTTATAGGCTTTAGATCGCCGCACTATGCAGCGTGCCTCATTTTGGTCTTCGGGGAGTTCCTGCCTAGTAAGGTAGGTGAGGAATGGTTCTGTCCATGGGGCGATGACGGCCATTATTACGTGGGCTGAAGGTGTTACTTCATTGGCAGAGCCTCCAATTATGTCAGAGTGTTCGGTGTCGGGCAGTGCGGCTGGGTCCGGGCTGTTATTGCCGGATTCCCCTTCCCATACTACGGATGGCTTGAACTGCCTTTCCAAGAAGATGTCGGGGGGGGGGACTGCATCGCGTTTTGCGCCGATGCGTGCCAGGACATCTGCCGCCTGATTATTTTCCCGGGCTATATGGTGAAATTTGAGCCCTTCGAACCGAGCTGACATTTTTAGGACGGTGTTGCGATAAGCTGCCATTTTTGGATCCTTAGCGTCAAAGTCTCCATTTATTTGGGATATTGCGAGGTTTGAGTCCCCGCACACCTCTAGGCGTTGAATGCCCATGGATACTGCCATCCGGAGACCATGTAAAAGGGCCTCATATTCGGCTGCATTGTTGGAGTCTGTGTACATTATCTGGAGTACATATTGAACTGTGTCTCCTGTGGGGGACGTCAAAACGACGCCAGCCCCTAGACCGGCCAACATTTTGGAGCCGTCGAAGTGCATGACCCAGTTTGAATATGTGCCATACTCTTTAGGGAGTTCGGCCTCCGTCCATTCTGCGACGAAGTCGGCCAAAACTTGCGACTTGATAGCTCACCGTGGCTTGTAAGTTATGTCGAATGGGAGGAGCTCAATGGCCCATTTTGCAATCCGGCCCGTCGCGTCACAGTTGTTTATAATATCGTTAAGTGGCACTTCCGAGGCTACTGTTATTGAACACTCTTGAAAGTAGTGTCGCAGCTTCCGGGATGCCATAAATACCACGTACGCAATCTTTTGATAATGCGGGTACCGTGACTTGCACGGAGTAAGGACAGTGGACACATAGTAGACCGACTTTTGAAGGGGGAATTTGTGTCCGTCCGTTTCTCGTTCGACGACAAGCACTGCGCTTACGACCTGATGGGTTGCTGTAATGTATAATAGCATTGGTTCGCCAATGTTTGGCGCGGCCAGGACTGGGTTTGTTGCGAAGATGGCTTTTATTTCGTCAAGTCCGGCCGTGGCTGCATCCGTCCACTCGAAGTGTTCGGTGCGTCGAAGGAGGCGGTAAAGGGGTAGGGCCTTTTCTCCCAAGCGGGAGATAAAGCGGCTTAGAGCCACCATGCATCCGGTTAATTTTTGTATTTGTTTGAAGTCCTTCGGGATATCCAAATGTGACAGAGCTCGGATCTAGGCTGGATTTGCTTCAATTCCTCTACCGGATACAATGAAGCCCAAGAGCTTTCCAGCTGGAACGCCGAAAACGCATTTTTCCGGGTTGAGCTTTATGTCGTTTGTTCGGAGGTTATCGAATGTTAGCCTCAAGTCGTCTACTAGACATTCAACATGTCTTGTTTTAATGACCACATCATCTACGTATGCCTCCACTGTTTTGCCGATCTGGTTTGCCAGACATGTCTGAATCATGCGCCGATATGTTGCGCCGGCGTTTTTTAGCCCGAAGGGCATTGTGTTGAAGCAGAATGGGCCGTATGGTGTGATGAATGCCGTTGCGGCTTGGTCTGACTCTGCCATCTTTATTTGATGGTAGCCGGAGTATGCGTCGAGGAAACACAACAAATCGTGTCCTGCGGTAGCGTCGATAATTTGATCGATGCGGGGGAGGGGGAAGGGATCCTTTGGGCAAGCCTTGTTAAGGTCTTTAAAATCAACGCACAGGCGCCAGGATTTGTCCTTCTTTGGTAACATCACCAGGTTTGCTAGCCAGTCCGGGTGTTTTATATCTTTGATGAATCCGGCCTCCAATAGCTTGGCTAGTTCCTCTCTCATGGCCTGTCTTTTAGGTTCAGAAAAACGCCGAAGAGCCTGTTTGACTGGCTTGAATCCTTTTAGGATATTTAAGCTGTGTTCGGCCAGCCTGCGCGGGATTCCGGGCTTGTCTGAAGGGTGCCAGGAGAAAATGTCCTAGTTCTCTCGTAGGAACTCTCGCAGTGCGGCGTCTACATCAGGGTTTAACTATGCCCCGATGGAAGCTGTTTTATTGGGGTCCGTTGGATGGACCTGGAATTTGACTATTTCGTCCGCCGGTTTAAAGAAGGTGGACTTGGATCTTTTGTCGAGTATCACATCATCCCTATTCACCATGGAGCGCAGCGCAGTCAGTTCCTCAGCCACTAGGGCTTCGGATAGCGCCTCGAGGGCCAGTGCGGCTGTCTTGTTTTCGGCGCGGAGTGCTATGTCCGGATCACTAGCGAGAGTGATGATTCCGTTAGGCCCGGGCATCTTGAGCTTCATGTACCCGTAATGGGGTATTGCTTGGAAGATTGTAAATGCTTCCCGCCCTAGCAGAGCGTGGTATCCGCTACTGAATGGGGCCACTTGGAACGTGACCTCTTCGGACCTGTAATTATCCGGCGTGCCGAACACCACATCTAGTGTGATTTTTCTTGTACAGCACGCTTCCCGACTGGGGATTATTCCTCTAAAGGTTTTGCTGCTTCGCTCAATGCGGTTCCAGTCTATTTCCATTTTTTGAAGGGTTTCCTCATAAATGAGGTTCAATCCGCTGCCGCCATCCATGAGTACCTTGGTAAGACGAAAGTCGTCCACTATTGGACTGAGGACCAATGCGGCTGGTGCTCGGGCTGTTCGGAATTTAGGTTCATCACTGGCGTTAAAAGTAATAGCCGTGTCACTCCATGGGTTTATTGTTGCTACTTGGTAGACTTCGGCAAGGCTTCGGAGTGTTCTTTTTCGCATATTATTTGATGCGAAAGTCTCGAAGACTGTTAATACCATACTGGTGTCTCTGGGGTGGCTTTTTGTGGTTCTGGAATTAGAAGATCTTCGCTAATTTTTGCCACCTGCCGGAGTATCCAACATGCTCTGAGGCTGTGAGTTGGTGAGGCGCCCTCTGCACTGTGAATTTTACAGGGTCCATTAAGCCATCCTTCCAGTACGGTTCCGTGCCCTGTAGAGGGCTTTTGCTTTTTGGTATTGAACCCGGGTGTCTGGCGATGATGCACCCTTTTATTTCGGACTGGGTTTGTATTCAGGGCCGGATTGTCCCAAAATTTTATTTCGGTTTTCCAGGCGCTTTCCGTTGCACAGTACTTTCGTACTATGGACGCCAAGTCAGCAAAGCGTGTAATATCACGGCGACTTATGGCGTTGAGGATTCCCTTGTCCGTGCAATTATTGCAGAAGAATGAAATTGCGTCTTCCTCGCGGCAGTCCTTTATCCTGTTCATAACCAGGAGGAATCTGGCCTAGTAATGATGTACTGTTTCTTCGGGCTCTTGCCTAATTTGGGATAGATCGCTTGTGTACGGGTGGGTGGGTGGAATCAAATCCGAAACCTCACCCAATCTGAGACCCAGAGGCCAAGGAGTTTCCGAACTCAGAAGTTTGGATTCTTGGATGTTGTCTAATGAATCTAGCCCGTCGTCTGACTTTAAGTTCAGGTCTTGAGTGATGTCCTCCCCTCCGTGGGTATCCGGCTTGGAGGGATCAGGAATCCGGACATAGCTAGTGTGACGCCCCCGCTTTAATCATACACTAATCATACACGCAAACGTGTACGATCAAGATCAGGGACTCACGGGAAGATATCACAACACAACTCTACAAATAAAATAAGTCATACAAGCATCATATTACAAGCCAGGGGCCTCGAGGGCTCGAATACAAGAGCTCGATCATAGACGAGTCAGCGGAAGCAACAATATCTGAGTACAGACATAAGTTAAACAAGTTTGCCTTAAGAAGGCTAGCACAAACTGGGATACAGATCGAAAGAGGCGCAGGCCTCCTGCCTGGGATCCTCCTAACTACTCATGGTCGTCGTCAGCGGGCATCACGTAGTAGTAGGCACCTCCGGTGTAGTAGGAGTCGTCGTCGAAGGTGGCGTCTGGCTCCTGGGCTCCAACCTCTGGTTGCGACAACCAGGTAGAAGGGATAGGGGGAAAAGAGGGAGAAAGCAACCGTAAGTACTCATCCAAAGTACTCGCAAGCAAGGAGCTATACTACATATGTATGCATTGGTATCAAATGGAATAAGGGTATCATATGTGGACTGAACTGCAGAAAGCCGGAATAAGGGGGGATAGCTAGTCCTTTCGAAGACTACGCTTCTGGCAGCCTCCGTCTTGCAGCATGTAGAAGAGATTAGACTGAAGTCCTCCAAGTAGCATCGCATGGCATAATCCTAACCGATGATCCTCCCCTCGTCGCCCTGTGAGAGAGCGATCACCGGTGGTATCTGGCACTTGGAAGGGTGTGTTTTATTAAGTATCCGGTTCTAGTTGTCATAAGGTCAAGGTACAACTCCAAGTCGTCCTGTTACCGAAGATCACGGCTATTCGAATAGATTAACTTCCCTGCAGGGGTGCACCACATAACCCAACACGCTCGATCCCATTTGGCCGGACACACTTTCCTGGTTCATGCCCGGCCTCGGAAGATCAACACGTCCCAGCCCTACCTAGGCACAACAGAGAGGTCAGCACGCCGGTCTAAATCCTATGGCGCAGGGGTCTGGGCCCATCGCCCTTTGCACACCTGCACGTTGCGAACGCGGCCGGAAGCAGACCTAGCCTAGTAGGCGTTCCAGTCCAATCCGGCGCGCGCCACTCAGTCGCTGACGTCACGAAGGCTTCGAGTGATACCATGACGTCGAGTGCCCATAACTGTCCCCGCGTAGATGGTTAGTGCGTATAAGCCAGTGGCCAGACTCAGATCAAATACCAAGATCTCGTTAAACGTGTTAAGTATCCGCGAACGCCGACCAGGGCCAGGCCCACCTCTCTCCTAGGTGGTCTCAACCTGCCCTGTCGCGCCGCCTCAAAGTAACAGTCGGGGGCTGTCGGGAACCCAGGCCCACCTCTACCGGGATGGAGCCACCTGCCCCTTCAGCCCCCATCTCCGAACAGTATCACAGGTAAGGTAACTGTGTAAAGTATATTGTATATGCCCGTTGTCACCTCCCGAAGTGATCACGGCCTAGTACTATAGCATGGCAGACGGACAAGAGTGTAGGGCCACTGATGGAACACTAGCTTCCTATACTAAGCAGTAGGATAGCAGGTAATGGTAACAACAGTATTAGCAAGGATAGGCTATGCATTAGGATAGGAATAACGGAAAGCAGTAACATGCTACACTACTCTAATGCAAGCAGTATAGAGAAGAGTAGGTGATATCTGGTGATCAAGGGGGGGGGGCTTGCCTGGTTGCTCTGGCAAGAGAGAGGGGTCGTCAACACCGTAGTCGTACTGGGTAGTAGCGGCGTCGGTCTCGGTGTCTAGCGAGAGAAGAGGGGGAAGAAACAATAAATATAATGCAAACAAATGCATGACGATGCATGACATGACAAAGCGTGGTGCTAGGTGTGCCCTAACGCGGTAAGAGGTGGTACCGGTGAAGGGGGGAAACATCCGGGAAAGTATCCCCGGTGTTTCGCGTTTTCGGGCAGAGGAGCCAGAGGGGGAAAGTTACGAGTTCGATAGGTTAGGGAGGTGTGGCGGACGAACGGGTTGCGTATCCGGAATCGTCTCGACATTCTGAGCAACTTTCATGTTGAAAATATTTTAATCCGAGTTACGGATTAAAAGATATGATTTTCTAAAGATTTTATTAATTTCTGGAATTTAATTAATTATTTAAATTAATTCGAAAAACAGATTAATGACATCAGCATGATGTCATGCTGACATCAGCAGTCAACAGAGTTGACTTGGTCAACCTGACCAGTGGGTCCAGTGGGACCCACCTGTCATACACTGTTTATGTTAATTAGGGTTTAATTAACCTAACTAATTGATTAGATTAATTAACAGGATTAATTAACTTAATTAATTAATTAATTATTTTAATTATTTATTATTATTATTATTTTTATTCATTCTTTTTTGTTCTGGGGCGGGGCCCGTTGTCATAGGCCCAGGGGGCCTATCGGGCGCGGTTAACGGGCGTGCGCCCGTGCGAGGGCACAGGGCAACAGGGGCGTCGGCGAGGCCGTAGCCCGGCACGGTGGTGCAAGGCCGTGGCCTCGGAGAGGCCAGCAGGGGGCACGGGCGCGCCGCGGCCTGGGGCCAGGCGCGCGACGGCGGTCGACGGCGGCGACCGGGGCGGCTTGAACGGCGTCGAGGGGTACAGGCACGGCTGGGGGCGGCAAGGGCCATGGTGGCCGTGAGCGGGAGCTCGTGCGGCGGTAGAAGCAGATGCAGCAAAGCCGCGGGCGAGCGCGGCGCGCGGGCACGGGGAGGAGGAGGACCGGGGCGCGAGGCGCTGGGGGGGCGCCTGACGCGGCCAGCGGGCGCGGGGGCCATGGTGAGCATGGGTGCTGGGGCGCACGAGCTCGCGCGGTGGCGCGTCGAGCAGGGGAGGGAAGGAGAAGGGGGGCTCACGGCGCGGAGCAGGGTCTGGGGCAGTGGGGGTCGAGGAGGAGTCGTGGATGACAGGCGGCGACGGAGTCGTGGCGCGCGGTGGTTCCGGCGAGCGGTGACGGCGGCCTGGGACGGCACCAGCGACGGGTCGGGGAGGCGACGAGCAACGGCGTCGGCGGGCAACGGCAAGCGGCGTCGGGCAGCACCGGGTGGCGGGGCGCGGCCGTCGGGGCGGCGTCAGGGGCAGCGGCCTCGGGCGTTGGGGGGTTCGATCCCGCCCCCAGATCGGATCGGGAGAGGGGGAGAGGAGTGGGGATCGAGAGGAGTGGGGGGTTAGGGTTTCGGTCGGGTGCGATGGAATAGGCCATATAGGCCAGGGGTATTGGGGTGGGCCGGCTGGCCGGCCGGCTGGCTAGCTGGGCCGGTTGGCCCAGCGTGGGGGGGGCCTTTAATTTCTTTTGTCTTTTGTTTTTATTTTCCTTTTTCTTATCTTTCCTTTTACTGTTTTGGTTTCTTTTAGTTTCATAAAACATAAAAGTTGTACCTATAATAGTATCACTAATTATACCTCTGCTACAAAAGGTTTAACCCCCAAATAATATAGTTTAGTATTTTATAAAATACAAGCGACATTTAGTTAATTGTTTTACCTACTGTTTTAATTATTTTAGAGCAGTTAAACATTTTATAAAAATGTGGTTTCTCTACAATAATCACTTATGATTTATTTTTCACCGTTTGAACTTTTTTTTTAGTTTTGACTTTATTTTAAATTTGAATTCCGAAACGATTCTGAATCCCGAGATTACCAACAGTAACCGAGGTGACCTGGCATCATTAGCAGAGGTTTACTATAGCTTGATTATCCGGGCGTGACAATTCTCCTCCACTACAAGAAATCTCGTCCCGAGATTTAAGCGGTGGAGTAAGGGGCGAAGGTGTTGGTAGCGAAAAACCTAACGAGTCTTCTCGGTCTTGGCTGCCCTTTCGAAGAGGTTGATCCCTTTCGTTGATGTCTTCATTTCACTGCTTCAAGTTACCATGATCAATTTGTCATCCTTTCTTCGGGATCTCAATCGTACTTACGAATAGGTAAGGGGCAGCTCTACAACGATAGGATGTTACAAGGGAAAATCTTCTGGGGGTTTCCCAAGTATGAACATATGAGTATCTCTCGAGTTGAACAAATGAAACACATCGAGAGCAAAGTAAGACGGTGCAATAAGAAGTTTCAAGCGGATAGGCAATCGTTCATTGCCTGAACCAGAGTGTGAATGGGGTTCAGAGCAACGGGAATAAGTATTGTGTCCGATACCAGAATTGATCCCTAGGAAGGTGCCTCGCAAATTACATACGAAGTCAAGATCTAGGAATAACTTTGGCAACAGGGTGTATAGGAGAGTCAGGTTTCGATCCTGTGAAACTGTGGGTTATGGGCCCACCATGTGGTTCCTTTTTTTTAATAGGAGCAGTGACATCTTGCACGGTCATGATAGCAAGGCATGTCAGGGCGTACCATGTCAGCTATGTCGGCAACAACGTTGGTACCAAGGGCGAGGGATGAAGAGAACCATTTTCCTGCTCGTTGAACGAGGCGGGCCAATAGGCAAGGTTCCCATCCATCGGTGGCTACCGAAATGTCATCAACAATAGTAACAGGGTCTGACTGATAATGTGTTACACCGAGGTGTTTTCGTAAGCAGGAAAATATTACTGCTTAGATCATATAAACCTCAAGAAAGGTTAAACCAAGCAATGGAAAGGATAATATGATTATCAAATTAATCAGAACAACGGAAAGGAAAATGGGTTTAAACACACATTTGAAAGGTATATCCTTCCCAAGGACAAGTAGAGCATGATATCCATGATAGGATATAATGTAGAAAACTCTTTAGGTACGGGAGAGAATTTTCATGACATTGCCCATACAACGGTGTTTGGATAATTGAGAAAGTAACATTTAGCATTAGGCTTCAAATGTTCTTGTTGAAAATCAGAGTACCACAGACATGCTTTGAGATAGCATTGACATGGTCAACAGGTGAAGATCAGACTTTGGAGACAAAAAGGATCCATCAGGAACTTATAGAATAAGTCTTACAATTTCCTCACGGAAGAATGACTAACCTTGCCAAAAGGAAACTATAACAATAGGTCCTCCAGTCAGGTGTGCTAGGCATGACATCACCTTACCGGGTCATATAAAGACCAATGTTATAACTCTTGGAAATATGTTCCAACCATCATATCTGGCCGAGTTTCAGATCTGGTTGGTGTCAGGATACCTCAGACATTTGGATACCTGAGAAGAATAGGTGCAACACAATTTGACGAGAAGACATTGTAAGATTCTCGGGAAATGTACTATGGAAGGGAGTTCCAGAACAAGAGCTCATCATTAAACCAATGAAGGAATAAGGAGGTAGTTGATGAACTCAGTGACAATTCATCGAGATTTCGAAAGGATGGGTTTCCACAATTATGTGAACAAGGAGATAACATTTGTCAGATCAAATGATATAATATAATGATGTATGCTCGAGGAAAGCATACACAATTGAACATTGATTGAAAGGTGCACCCGAAAGATGGGCTTAGGTAGCATGATCAACGTTAAAATGGTGGTTCAACAACCAATAGTCTAAGAACGAACTATCGACCATCAACTTCAAAGCAATAGGGTTGTTAGAAGTACAAAATCCACGCAGTACCGTTCACTCGTTGGAATCCCGGTTAGAACCAACACGGGGACCAAGAAAGAAAGGTGATGGTGAGAAGTATTACCTGTATCAAGAATCCTTAAGAGGTGATGAAATCCTCACGACTTTATTGACATTAAAGATGGTAATACCCCAAGGTAAAGAAGAACAATGCGGGATAGCAAGGAACTCAAGGTATAACACAAAACACGAACAAGTTTGTTCTGGAGGGAAGTCAATAAAGTGGTCGATGGTAACACAAATCATCGAGGGCAAGGATGGTATTTATCATCATGAAATCAATTGATATCTTGGAAGAGCTCGGAATGCTGATGATGATCACGACACATTTGTCAAGAGATTTCATGAAGATGTAATCAATCGGTGATGACATCTAGTCAAACAAATGATAAACAGAAGGTTATTGGAACCATGGTTACGACACAAACTCGAAATCAAGCTTGCGGTTCAAGGCGAAATGATATGATGAGGAAAATCGACGTAAGCTTAGCTCATCGTCAAGAATTGTGCTCCGTGAAGAAGGGCCAAGTAGCACAGTTAAAATTTAGCACCATGATGATATAGCCGATCAGGCTAGTAATGACTTAAGTGATTATTAACTCGTAAGCAATAACAATTATTTAAGAGTTATTGAACCAGAGTGCGGAATCGATTCACTTATTGGTGTCCTCGGTTGATGACAACCCAGAACCCGAGAAAATTGGAGTCGGTGAGAAATAATAGTTGATGAAGAACCCATAAGAAGTTATGCAGTTCTATGATATTCTTGAGATACCAGAGTGTAATACACGACGGTAGATCAAAGTAAAGGTTGGTCGGGTGCAATGATCTGTAGAAGATAATTACTTCAACTTGTCCGAGAAATTGTATTTAAAGGAGAACATGGTCGGAAACACTATTGCAAAAGGCCAGATCCTAGATATAAGATGAACTTATACCAAAGGAATAATTTAATTTAAAAGAAGCTTTAATGATAAGATCTACATCGTATCCATGGGCATGAACACAAAGTTCAAGGTCGACTCCCACTTCTCCAATGCATACCCTTTCTCACTTCTCACTTTCGAGGAAGTTGTAGTGTTGAAATTTTATCTAGAAAAATACCAGAAGTGTATGACTCGTGAAAACTTTCGAGTTCACACATATTAAGGAAGGTATATGTTCAACCCATCGGGGCATCTTAGAAACATATACCACAACTCCAGGAATAATTCATACAAGCTCGAAAGCAGCACATGGTTGAGAAAGTAGAGGATACAATTTACCCAAGGCATTATGTATCCGAGGACGGCTCAGAAGATTATTGAATATGAAGGACGATGCCAGATAAAATCCAAAAAGTATCTGACGGTCCATAACAGAGCTGACGTGAGCATCGGCACACAACCAGAGGAAGTAACAATGCAACGGCATTGGATTATGGAAACAACTGACTAATCCAGAGCTCAAATGCAAAGGAATTATGATTTTCAAATCAAGGGATCAGAAGCAGTGTTCTGATTAGGGATGGATAAGTTGAATAGCCTTAGGGGTACAATCGACGACAATTGGATTTATTGAGAACCAGCTCATGTTTAAAATGACGTCTGAGCTGGAAAGATAATTTAAAAGGATCAACTGTTGATTGCGTGCATTCGCACTCATGTTGAATCAAAGGGATCAAAATGACGATGGCAAAGAATGCCAATAAGATTACTATACTTAGGGGATTAACCATAACGCAAGCAAGCAAAGAATTTCAAGAGCAATAAGCTGCTGAGGATTCTCGGAAGATCGAATAGTATTTCGAAGACCATTGTGAAACACATGAACAACTGGGGGTGAGCGGATACTCGATAAGTGCGAGAATTATCCATAGGGGTATTCAGGTGACAAGGAACAGCAAGGCAGTAAGCTCAAAGGATTATCAAAACAACGACAAGTATTACGGGGTATCTTGTAATAACAAGACCATCTGGGGATGAATGTAAGAATAAAAACTGCAAGTAGTTATCCATAAGGGTTAATAGTGGAAGGGGAATTGCAAACGCGATGAACACAAGTTCTCGGGTTAACAACGGCGAGTATCTTCAGGGTCTTCACGTACAGCAGACGATCATCGGTAATAAGGGGCTCTCCGAGTGAAAGTGATAGCTAGTCCTTTCGAAAACTACGCTTCTGGCAGCCTCCGTCTTGCAGCATGTAGAAGAGATTAGACTGAAGTCCTCCAAGTAGCATCGCATAGCATAATCCTAACCGATGATCCTCCCCTCATCGCCCTATGAGAGAGCGATCACCGGTGGTATCTGGCACTTGGAAGGGTGTGTTTTATTAAGTATCCGGTTCTAGTTGTCATAAGGTCAAGGTACAACTCCAAGTCGTCCTGTTACCGAAGATCACGGCTATTCGAATAGATTAACTTCCCTACAGGGGTGCACCACATAACCCAACACGCTCGATCCCATTTGGCCGGACACACCTTCCTGGGTCATGCCCGGCCTCGGAAGATCAACACGTCGCAGCCCTACCTAGGCACAACAGAGAGGTCAGCACGCCGGTCTAAATCCTATGGCGCAGGGGTCTGGGCCCATCGCCCTTTGCACACGTGCACGTTGCGAACGCGGCCGGAAGTAGACCTAGCCTAGTAGGCGTTCCAGTCCAATCCGGCGTGCGCCACTCAGTCGCTGACGTCACGAAGGCTTTGACTGATACCACGACGTCGAGTGCCCATAACTGTCCCCGCATAGATGGTTAGTGCGTATAAGCCAGTGGCCAGACTTAGATCAAATACCAAGATCTCGTTAAACGTGTTAAGTATCCGTGAACGCCGACCAGGGCCAGGCCCACCTCTCTCCTAGGTGGTCTCAACCTGCCCTGTCGCGCCGCCTCAAAGTAACAGTCGGGGGCCGTCGGGAACCCAGGCCCACCTCTACCGGGATGGAGCCACCTGCCCCTTCAGCCCCCATCTCCGAACAGTATCACAGGTAAGGTAACTGTGTAAAGTATATTGTATATGCCCGTGGTCACCTCCCGAAGTGATCACGGCCCAGTAGTATAGCATGGCAGACGGAGAAGAGTGTAGGGCCACTGATGGAACACTAGCTTCCTATACTAAGCAGTAGGATAGCATGTAATGGTAACAACAGTATTAGCAAGGATAGGTTATGCATCAGGATAGGAATAACGGAAAGCAGTAACATGCTACACTACTCTAATGCAAGCAGTATAGAGAAGAGTAGGCGATATCTGGTGATCAAAGGGGGGGGCTTGCCTGGTTGCTCTGGCAAGAGAGAGGGGTCGTCAACACCGTAGTCGTACTGGGTAGCAGCGGCGTCGGTCTCGGTGTCTAGCGAGAGAAGAGGGGGAAGAAACAATAAATATAATGCAAACAAATGCATGACGATGCATGACATGACAAAGCGTGGTGCTAGGTCTGCCCTAACGCGGTACGAGGTGGTACCGGTGAACGGGGGGAAACATTCAGGAAAGTATCCCCGGTGTTTCGCGTTTTCGGGCAGAGGAGCCAGAGGGGGAAAGTTACGAGTTCGATAGGTTAGGGAGGTGTGGCGGACGAACGGGTTGCGTATCCGGAATCGTCTCGACATTCTGAGCAACTTTCATGTTGAAAATATTTTAATCCGAGTTACGGATTAAAAGATATGATTTTCTAAAGATTTTATTAATTTCTGGAATTTAATTAATTATTTAAATTAATTCGAAAAATAGATTAATGACATCAGCATGATGTCATGCTGACATCAGCAGTCAACAGAGTTGACTTGGTCAACCTGACCAGTGGGTCCAGTGGGACCCACCTGTCATACACTGTTTATGTTAATTAGGGTTTAATTAACCTAACTAATTGGTTAGATTAATTAACAGGATTAATTAACTTAATTAATTAATTAATTATTTTAATTATTTATTATTATTATTATTTTTATTCATTCTTTTTTGTTCTGGGGCGGGGCCCGTTGTCATAGGCCCAGGGGGCCTATCGGGCGCGGTTAACGGGCGTGCGCCCGTGCGAGGGCACGGGGCAACAGGGGCGTCTGTGAGGCCGTAGCCCGGCACGGTGGTGCAAGGCCGTGGCCTCGGAGAGGCCAGCAAGGGGCACGGGCGCGGCGCGGCCTAGGGCCAGGCGCGCGACGGCGGTCGACGGCGGCGACCGGGGCGGCTTGAACGGCGTCGAGGAGGGGTACAGGCGCGGCTGGGGGCGGCAAGGGCCATGGTGGCCGTGAGCGGGAGCTCGTGCGGCGGTAGAAGCAGATGCAGCAGAGCCGCGGGCGAGCGCGGCGCGCGGGCACGGGAGGAGGAGGACCGGGGCACGAGGCGCTGGGGGGGCGCCTGACGCGGCCAGCGGGCGCGGGGGCCATGGTGAGCGTGGGTGCTGGGGCGCACGAGCTCGCGCAGTGGCGCGTCGAGCAGGGGAGGGAAGGAGAAGGGGGGCTCACGGCGCGGAGCAGGGTCTGGGGCAGTGGGGGTCGAGGAGGAGTCGGGGATGACGGGCGGCGACAGAGTCGTGGCGCGCGGTGGTTCCGGCGAGCGGTGACGGTGGCCTGGGACGGCACCAGCGACGGGGTCGGGGAGGCGACGAGCAACGGCGTCGGCGGGCAACGGCAAGCGGCGTCGGGCAGCACCGGGTGGCGGGGCGCGGCCGTCGGGGCGGCGTCAGGGGCAGCGGCCTCGGGCGCTGGGGGGTTCGATCCCGCCCCCAGATCGGATCGGGAGAGGGGGAGAGGAGTGGGGATCGGGGGGGGGGGGGGTTAGGGTTTGGGGTGGGGGGCGGGGGAATAGGCCATATGGGCCAGGGGTATTGGGGTGGGCCGGCTGGCTAGCTGGGCCGGTTGGCCCAGCGTGGGGGGGCCTTTAATTTCTTTTGTCTTTTGTTTTTATTTTCCTTTTTCTTATCTTTCCTTTTACTGTTTTGGTTTCTTTTAGTTTCATAAAACATAAAAGTTGTACCTATAATAGTATCACTAATTATACCTCTGCTACAAAAGGTTTAACCCCCAAATAATATAGTTTAGTATTTTATAAAATACAAGCGACATTTAGTTAATTGTTTTACCTACTGTTTTAATTATTTTACAGCAGTTAAACATTTTATAAAAATGTGGTTTCTCTACAATAATCACTTATGATTTATTTTTCACCGTTTGAACTTTTTTTTTAGTTTTGACTTTATTTTAAATTTGAATTCTGAAACGATTCTGAATCCCGAGATTACCAACAGTAACCGAGGTGACCTGGCATCATTAGTAGAGGTTTACTGTAGCTTGATTATCCGGGCGTCACAGCTAGTCCTTAAGATAGATGAATGGTTGCCGCACTGTCCCTCTACCACGGCAACGTGATGGGTGACCTGGGGAGAGTTAATCTCTCTCAGATCGGGTTTAGGCCCAATCTGGTCGTAATCCGTAGCGACTCCCAGGGCGGCGATGCAATCCAAGAGTTCGTTTAGGGAAGAGAGCTCCATTGGTTCTAGTTGCTCGACGAATTCCAAGCTGACATGAAGAT
>NC_053023.1:66001060-66017524 GCF_003073215.2 Triticum urartu | reverse complement strand
AAGTGCATTGAACGTGAATCTGCTAATTCTTCACCTGAATGTTCAAATGCTGCTAATGTTTCAAATTCTTCACATGCCTCTGCGATCACTAATTCCTCATCTGAGGACATTGCCAGTATCACTAACGATGCAGGGCTGAAGGAATTGTACACGACAGGCATGTACAAAAGCCTCAAAGGGCATCAGGCTCTTTGTGATGTGCTTAAAAAGCAGATCCTCAACAGGAACCCTAGGAAAGAGGGTATCGCCTTTGAGAGGAAACTCAATGCTGATGGTACATATTGGAAGCCTGAGCAGTACCCCAAAACTACATGGGTTGCTGCAAAGGGACCTCCAGTTGATCCATCTAACTTATCTGGATTTGCATGTGAATCTCCTCATTCTGATGATGAGTCAATTGACTCCAACTATAAGCTATTCAAAAATCAGAATGGTGAAGTATTTGCTAGATATGTTGGCACTAACTGTAGGAACGGCTCCCCTATGAAGAAAATCTGGGTTCCCAAAAGATGCCTTGAAAATCTTCAGGTGAATGTCATCAAGACGCCACCTGTGAAGAATAGGAACCCCAGATCAAATTCTTCATATGGACCAAATTCCTCATATGGATCAAAGTACTCATATGAACATCATCGTGCTAACCCGTCTGTTTCGCAGGGAAGATCTAAGGACTATGGATATGTGCATTATTCTTCAAATCATTATGTCCATAAGTCCTCGAAGAATTTCTCTGCTTACTCATATGCTTACTCTAACCCATCTTATGTGAAACGAAATGGATTGGCTTCTATGCCATCCTTCTCGTATGGAGCTCGCAGAATGATGAACTCTTTGCCACCCCTTCAGATGTGGGTGGTGAAGAAAAAGAACTAATCTCTTTTGCAGGGTCAGGTCTCCAGACGCACATAATCATCTGAAGAATTTGCTGGAGACCTGAGCATGCCTGAAAGGTCGCAGGCTAATCATGAAGAAATGAACTTTCATTTCTCACGTCCTCATATTGCTTTGTTAGTTCTTTTACTTGACGAAATTGATCTGATGAATTGATGTCATATTCTTCACTGATGAAGTATATGAGTTTGTAAGCTGCACTAATTCATCTGTAGGATGATCAACCCAAAGCCACTGAGTGGGTCCTCGACAGTGGATGTACAAACCACATGACTGGTGACAAGAATTTATTGATGGATGCTCCATTATCTCCGTTGCATCTGAAGCATATCATCTTTGCTGACAAAGGCAAAAATCAGGTATTGGGTCTAGGTAAGGTTGCGATTACAAAGGATCGACACATGGACAAAGTCATGCTTGTTGAGTCCTTAGGATACAACCTTATGTCTGTCTCAATGCTTTGTGATCTTGATATGGTTGTTGTCTTTGGCAAGTACCGTTGTGTTGTGGTTATGGAAGCTGACAGTTCCAAAGTCTTTGAAGGCTTTAGGAGAGGAGACCTATATATTATTGATTTCTCTACAGGACCACAACCAGCCGTGTGCTTACTTGCAAAAGCTTCAGAAGGCTGGCTCTGGCATCGATGACTTGGTCATGCAGGCATGAGGAATTTGCACACGCTTGCGAAGAAGAAGCATCTCATTGGCATCGAGAATGTCAAATTCTTCAAGAATCACCTATGCGGAGCCTGTGAAGCTGGGAAGATGACCAAGGCCAAGCATCCAGCGAAGACTATCATGACCACCACTCGCCCATTTGAATTGCTTCACATGGATCTCTTTGGTCCTAATCATTATTCTGCTATCTCAAATGAAGCATCTCAATATGGCTTCGTTATTGTTGATGATTATTCTCGTTACACATGGGTACACCTTGTTACTTACAAAATTGAAGTGCAGGAAGTCTTCAAACGATTTTCCTCGAGGGCTTCAACCAACTTTGGTGTGAAGATCAAGCACATCAGAAGTGACAATGGCACTGAGTTCAAGAATTCTGGTCTCGATGACTATCTTGATGAACTTGGTATCACTCATGAGTTATCTGCTCCTTACACTCCTCAGCAGAATGGCGTCGTGGAGCGCAAGAACAGGACTCTTGCTGAGATGGCTCGCACTATGCTTGATGAATACAAAACGCCTCGTCGTTTCTGGACTGAGGGAATTGATACTGCGTGCCACATCATCAACAGAGTATATCTTCACAAATTCTTCAAAAAGACTGCCTATGAACTCCTCACTGATAAGAAACCCAATGTAAGTTATTTTAAAGTCTTCGGTGCTAAATGTTGGATTAGAGATCCTCATCACAACTCAAAATTTTCACCGAAAGCACATGAAGGTTTTATGCTTGGTTACGGAAAGGACTCGCACACCTACAGAGTCTTCAACAACGTTCTTCATAAAGTTGTTGAAACTGTAGATGTGCGGTTCGATGAAACTAATGGCTCGCAAAGAGAGCACCTACCTACTGTGATAGATGAACCAGCACCTGAGGAAACTATCAAGTTCAAGGCTACTGAGGATGTCATTCCTACTGAAGAATCCGCTGAAGAATTCATTCCAGAACATGAAAAACGTCGAGCTAATGCACCTGAAGAAAATGCTAAAGAAAATGGTGCTGAAGAAAACGCTGATCAAATTCTTCAACGACAACCAGCTCATCCTCGCATTGCAAAAGAAATGCAAGTTGAAAAGATCATCAATAGCATCAAAGCGCCAGGTCCTCTCACACGCTCAAAAGCTTCACATTTGTCTAACTTTTGTGGGCAGTATGCTTTTGTCTCTATTACAGAGCCCACTAAGGTAGATGAAGCATTTCTGGAGCCTGAGTGGATTCAGGCCATGCAAGAAGAATTATATCAGTTCGAGCTCAACAATGTCTGGGAACTGGTTAAACATCCAGATCCTCGCAAGCACAATATCATCGGCACAAAGTGGATCTACTGCAACAAGCAAGATGAAAATGGCCTTGTGGTGAGGAATAAGGCACTACTTGTAGCTCAAGGCTACACACGGGATGAAGGAATTGATTTCGATGAAACTTTTGCACCTGTTGCTAGACTTGAGGCTATTCGCATATTACTTGCTTATGCTAACCATCATGATATCACTCTATATGAAATGGATGTGAAAAGTGCATTCCTCAATGGTAAGCTTGAGGAAGAAGTATATGTTGCTCAACCCCCAGGTTTTGAAGATCCAAAGAATCCTGACAAAGTCTTCAGACTCAACAAGGCCCTCTATGGCCTCAAGCAGGCCCCACGGGCTTGGTAAGATACTTTGAAGGAACTCTTCATGAAGAAAGGCTTCAAACCCGGTTCACTCGACCCTACTCTTTTCACTAAATCTTATGATGGTGAATTGTTTGTGTGCCAAGTATATGTTGATGATATTATCTTTGGCTGTACTGACCAACGTTATAGTGATGAATTTTCCTATATGATGAGTGGAGAATATCAAATGTCTAGTATGGGAGAGTTGAAATTCTTCTTAGGTCTTCAAATTCGCCAACAACACAATGTCATATTCATATCTCAGGAGAAATACCTCAAGGATGTACTGAGGAAATTCGGCATGCAAGATTGCAAAGGCGTCAAAATTCCTATGCCCACAAATGGCCATCTGTGCACTGATGAAAATGGTATTGACTTCGATCATAAGGTATACCGCTCCATGATTAGGATCTCTCTCTTATACTTATGTGCATCTAGGCCAGATATAATGCTTAGTGTTTGCATGTGTGCCCGATTTCAAGCTGCACCGAAGGAATCACACCATAAGGCTGTGAAGCATATTCTTCGATATCTAGCTCACACACCAACACTTGGATTATGGTACCCCAAGGGCTCGGCTTTTGATCTTGTTGGATATTCTGACTCTGACTATGCTGGTGATCGTGTGGATCGCAAGTCAACATCTGGTACATGTCATTTCCTCGGACGATCTTTGGTCTGTTGGTCCTCGAAGAAACAGAACTGCGTATCACTATCTACTGCTGAAGCTGAGTACATTGCCGCTGGTTCTTGCTGTGCCCAATTGCTATGGATGAAGCAAACTCTCAAGGACTACGGCGTCAACATGAAGAATGTGCCTCTCTTCTGTGACAATGAGAGTGCCATCAAGATTGCTCACAACCCAGTTCAGCACTCGAAGACAAAGCACATTCAGATTCGTCATCATTTTCTTCGTGATCATGTGTTGAAGGGCGACATTTCTATTGAGCATGTGAAGACTGAAGAACAGCTAGCCGATATCTTCACAAAGCCCTTGGATGAGAAGAGATTTAGCAAGTTGCGGTGTGAGCTAAATATCCTAGAATCTTCGAATGTTCTTTGAAAAGGACACTCATCCTAACACTTATGCAAAATTGATGACTTAGATGTGCAACACATGAAGAAACGTTTTTCTTCAATCAATGAAGAATAACACTCTTAGTGTGAAGAAATTAATGAAGAATTTGATTCTCAGAACCCTACGATAATTGTACGCGGTGTCTGAAATCATCATTCTTATACGGTGGGTCACGCCACCACCAAAAGTTGAAATTCCTCAAATTATTCATATTCTTCAACTTTGCATAGTCTTCACTGGTTCCGTCATTTTTCTTCATTGGCTATATATATATGAGTTTATGTCCTCTACAGCATTCACTTATTGCTATTTCTTCAAGTTGGTTTTCTGCTAAGTGAATGTGATCGGACCCTTCCCCTCTATGCTATACTCAACCCAATCTGTTCACAAATTCTTCATGTGCGTTCTATTTGAAACTCGTTCAAAATAAACTTCAATGTGTCCCTTGTCAGCTGAAGAAATTGCGAACGGAACTTTAAAACCTATCTTATCGAAATTTTCGGTTTTTGCCCGACTCCAAACCGATACCGCATCCCACGATACACTTATCACTCACCCACGATCTAACACGATCTCACTCTCACTACGTGGGGTGACACCTGTCATGGCGAATGAGAAGAGGTCAGGGGCATGTTCGTCCAATTTCTTTCTGGGGAGCAGTTTTTTCACCCTGGCCTAATAAATACCCCTCCTTCCTTTCCTCACTTCTTTTACTCCCGCTCGACCTCTCTCTCCAGCTCGAGCTTCTACAAACCTAGCGCGTCGCTACTTTCATCGGCCGCCGGTGAGGAAGAGCTTCACTGCCTCGACCCTCGTCGCCGACGTACTCCGCCGACCGACGGACATTCTTCACTCCACCGCCGCCGTAGCCTCTTCCTCCGCAAGTTAGGGCGTGGAAGATCTGCACAGACGAACTTCACATCTCCTCACTCCAGTTCATCGTGTTCTTCATCCAGGGTAATTAAAAGTTACTTTTACTGTCCTCGTTGATTCGAATGATTATCTACAAAATCTTCAAAAGTGTTTTTCTTCATATCTTCACACACTGAACACCTCACAAGTCATCTGTTCTTGATTCGTTTCTCTAAGCATCATTTTTCTTCAAGATTCCTCAATTGTGTGGATCTTCGATCTATACAACTCTAGAACCTAAGACAAAGAACGCTTAGTGAAAATCTTCAAGACTCATCTGGTCAAATTCCTCAAACTTGTTCATTTTGAAAAACCTTCTGAGAACACATATGACCTCTCCAAATTCCTCGCAACTATACTCTGTTCACAGGTACACATGTCAGATGTTGAATCACTAGGTTCTCATCAACTTAGCTCATTTGCAGCGTTTCTCGAAGAAAAGTTGCATACTTCTTCAGAGAATTTGATTGTTCAATTCCTCAACTGAGAAATGGCTGATGGTAAAGGCCACAGAGGGAGGAAAGAGGCCTGAGGTTAAATACAATGTTTGAGAATCCCTGATGACATATATGTCTGGGTACTGCACACCTACTGAGGACCAAGAATGAGCGCAAAGTGCGCATTTCAGAAGATAGAGAGGAGATGGGCAAGAGATGGAGGGAGTACAGATATGTCACTCCTAAGTACATGAAGAAATTCGCACTCAATCCTCCATGCCCAAGAGCTCCATTGGCACCTGGCCAAATAGCAGATCCCACCAGCCTCAAGCGCGGTGAGGACTATCCTGATGAATGGGCCAAGCGCCAAGCCAAGTTGGCTAAGCAAGCCAAAGAAGCAGTGAGGAAATTCAATGAAGACTCTGCTGCTGCTGCTGCTCTGCTGAGGTCCTTGCTGTCAAGCCAAAGAAGGCTATGTCAAAGAAGCCTGCGCGCAAGCCAAGTGCTTCCTCAGCAATGCCCTCACGGCCAGAATCATCAAAGCCCTCACGGCCAATTCCTCATGCTGCTCCTATTCCTCCAAAGTCCTCAGCTCCTCCGCCAAAGCCTTCAGCTGTTTCCGACCAAATCCTCAGCACCTGTGCATCTCGCTTCGTGCCAAAGGACTGCCGGCATCTCCATTGCCTCAGGTGTCTCAGCTAGTTCCTCAGCTGCACCAAGTTCCTCAGCTGGCCCCTCACTGCTCAAGACAAAGGCCACTGCTGGACGAGGTCCACGCCCAAGTCCTCAAAAGAAGCAAGTCGCTTTCCAAGTGTCTGTCTGATGAAGACGAAGCTGATGATGATGAACTTGCAGAAATCATCAGAGACAGGCAAGTCAGGGCCGCTAGAGCCAAAGGATCAGAGGTGCCACTGCTTTTGGATCCCAAGCTGATCCTCGACTACATTGATGATTGGCACAAGGACCCCAACACTCCCTTGCCTGACTTCAAGCTGACTCCTGGCCAGAGTCACATGCTGACCCACTTCATTCAAGAAGAAAAGTGGAAATTTGAGAAGGCCAGGCAGATCAAGAAAGCGCAGTACAAGAAAGAGCGCTATCTGAAGAAAAACGTTGTCTCTATGACAACTGAAGAACTTGTCACTATTCAGACTGAGATTAAGAAACTCAGTGATGACTTTGACGCATATCGCGCTGATTGGCTTGGAGCCAAGGTTCGTTTTGTGAAACTTGCGGATAACTTCACTTCCAATGTTGCAGCCCCAACGCAACAGGAAATTCCTCAGGCTGAAGCATCTGCTCAGCCTACTGAAGAAAATGCCAGCACCGCTGATGACAATCAGGCTGCTGAAGATAATGTGAGTTCCAGGGCTGATGACTGCATTCCAGCCGCTGAAGAAATTGCCAGGGCACCCACTAGTGGTGTGCCTGAAGAAACTGAAGAACTCAGGGCAACTGCATCAGTTGTGCCTGAAGAAAATCAACCAGATTCCTCAGCTGCTCCTGCACCAACTTCAACTCCAATCCTTCCATCTGCATCAGATGTGAAGAAGACCAAGGCTGCAGAGCGTGCTGCAGTGAAGAAAAGGAAAGCATCAGCTGCTTCAGATTCTTCAGCTCCGAAGAAAATGAAGCCTATGACAAGTTCATTTGCACATCCGATTGATGCTGTTCCCATCTCAACCAGGCCATCAAAGGACCTTGTTCCTTTTGATGAAGAATATGTGATCCCCAGCGGATCTGATGAAGCAACTCATTCTGACTGCTTCGTCTGAACCGTTGGATGAAGAAATTGAAGTGGATGCGATCCCTTCAACACCTATCATCTCCTCGCCTATGCCTCAGTTCACAGCTGAAGAGGCTGGCGTTGAAGAAATGGAAGATGAAGATGTGGACATTGGCTGCTCCACACCCGTAATCAGTGATGAATTCTGGGAAAGTCAGCATCCAAACTCTCCAATGTTCACCCCTCTACAGCAAATTCCTCAGTCCCCCACACAAACTGTTCACATGGGCTCTGAAGAAACTCATCCCACTGCATCTGTCCATGAGGAAATTCCAGCCACTAGCGCTGAAGAAACTGCTGCTGCTGAACAACCAACGACGCAGACTGCCACTGAGGAGGAACCAGAAATTCCTCAGCCTGAAGAACCTGCGATTGAGATTCCTGAGGTCGTGATGCAACTCACTGACACTCCTCTGCCGAAGCCAAAGGATCCATTCTCACGCAAGCAAAAGTTCAAGGCTGATGATTTCTTCGGCGAGCACGTATTCTTCGAAGATTACAACCCATATGACTCTGCTCGCATTAGGAAGAGGCGTTTCTGGACTGCTAGTCAAGCCAATTTCTATTCCTCAGTGCTGTTCAACAAGGAGAAGATTTTCTACCATGAGCATATTCCTCACGTGGATATGGAATCTCTGCCTGCTTCGCACCAGTCCTCAGTGTTCTTCACGACGCTGGGCTGCTCAACTTTTGCTCTGACATCTGCGATTGGAATGAAGAACTGATTCTTCAATTCTATGCAACGCTGCACATCACCGGAGATGCTGAAGATGTGAATTCATGGGTGCTGGACTGGATGTCTGAAAACACTCACTACACTGCACCAGCCTCTGAATTGCTTCGTGCTCTACCACTCAGTCCTCCCCTTGAAGAAGCTCGCTGCATCTACAGTGAACCTGAGCTCACACATCATTACATGCAGGTGCTGATGAAACCTTTGAAGCCAGGTCAAGCACCAAGAACCAAATTCCTCGTGAAGGAATTGTGTACGTGCCCAGAACTGTCTATCGTATTCTTACGAGGACAATCAGTCCTATCAAAGGCCACGACTCATCTGATGAGGAAATTGTTGGCATCATGAAGAATCTGGTATTCAACATCGTTCATGGCATTCCTGTCAATTATCACTGATTTCTTCATGAGGACTATGGCCAATGTTGCACTGTCTCTGTCGGTGTCAAAACCGGCGGATCTCGGGTAGTGGGTCCCGAACTGTGCGTCTAGGCCGGATGGTAACAGGAGGCAGGGAGCACGATGTTTTACCCAGGTTCGGGCCCTCTCGATGGAGGTAAAACCCTACGTCCTGCTTGATTGATATTGATGATATGGGTAGTACAAGAGTAGATCTACCACGAGATCAAGGAGGCTAAACCCTAGAAGCTAGCCTATGGTATGATTGTTGTATATGGAGTTAATCTATCGACTAGCCTGGCCTCGGTTTATATAATGCACCAGAGGCCTAGGATAACAAGAGTCCTAGCCGAATACGCCGGTGGGGAGGAGTCCTTGTCTTGATCGCCAAGTCTTGTGGAATATTCCTTGTATGTGGCAGCTCTCCAAACTGGCCCATGAGTATACGGCCATGGGGGTCCTCGGCCCAATCTAATAGATTGGGAGATGACGTGGTGAGTACCCCCTACTCCAGGACACCGTCAGTAGCCCCCTGAACCGGTCTTCAAGTTAGGGATGCTCCTCGATTCTTCCAAACTGTTCTTCATCTTCGGTTGACGGTCTTGAAAACTGGTTCAACAAATCTTCTCATCTTCGATCTTGAGGATCGCCGAAATGCATTCGGCGAGTTTACACGTCGGGTATCCGAGGAGCCCCTTTAAGTTTCTGGCCTTTATCAATGCCTTGTTATTTTTATGCCACACCTCGGGTTTGAAATTGTTCCCGGGCGGCAGCGTCCTCTTGCGTCCGAGCTCCAACGCCGGACTGCATTCGAGGTATCTTTTGTAGCCGAGCACCAACGCTGGACCGCTTCCCAGCTCTAACGCCGGAATGTATCCGAGCTCCAACGCCGGACTATGTATCCGAGCTCCAACGCCAGACTATATCCGAGCTCCAACGCCGGACAGTGTCCCAGCTCCAACGCCAGACTATAGGTGTCATATCACCTTGGTTCAAAAAAGTTGAAGGAGTTTAGCCGAGCTTAATGCCGGAAATGCCCTCTATGGAGCCAGCCACTAGCGCCCGAGCTTTATGCCAGACTGCTTCCGAGGTGGTGCACCACCCCGACTGTGGGCCGATTTTTTGTCAATATTTTTTATTATTGCAATTTATTCTCTGCCGAGATATATGGCCAGTAGCCCTCAAGGTGTGTGTCGGTCTAAAACCCGAGATGCACCTGAAGGATGATGTAAGACCGATGATCCCAGTAGCCGCTGAGACTCAGGTTGATTTGCAAAATCGGCCTGAGGATCAAGTCCAAGCTCGGCAGAATACTTCGGGACACTAAAAGCGGCGTGCTCAGTCCTCGAGACTCAGGTTGTGTGCGGCTGACCAACCTGAGGATCAAAATCTCCTCGGAAACTATATTGCACATAAAATTTTCTGCATTGGACAAGCAATGCAGTAGCCCCCGAGACACTGGTCGGGTGGCAACACCAGATCAGGGGATCGATGTGCCCCTTTAATATTTGTAAATAATAAGGCCGAAGCCCAGTATCCCCCGAGCCTTAATGCAGGCACGGGTGGCCGAATTAAGGATCGATATCCATAGTAAAATCACAAATTATGTGTAATGACTCTATGTATCCAAGTACTTTACATCATTAATGCTTGGATCCGCATTGTACAAAACTTTGTTGACCAACCATCGGCTTCCACCTCCTCGGCTAGTAGCCGAGGAGTGTTTGTCCTACTTTATAAAGCCTTTATGAGGGCAAAGATTTACGACAAACAAGGCAATCTGGCCATACAGTTTTATGAACAAAGGTACGCAGAGAGATATGTTATATTACTCTTTAACAGAAGAAATGTCTTCCAAAGAAAATAGTCCCGCTATCGGTTCCTTTCTTTGGGTTGTCATGCTAAGCATGATCATGAAACCTCAGCTCTAATGTAAGAGCAAAATATCGAGGATTTAGTTTGGGAGGCCAGTTAATAGCCCCCGGTAGTGTTCGGCGACAGTCGAGGTCAAGCCGTAAACACTTCGGCCATTGTTATGAGTGGCCCGTCATTTAACACCAGTCATCGGATCGCTGACCAGTTTACGCGTTATTGTGACAGTTCAGTTTTCGGCTTTCTCCACTGAGGTGCTTAACCGTGTGAGCTGGAAGCACAATCGCAGTGGTTCTCCCTTTGCACGCCTAGCCGAACAAAGCGGAACGTAGGAAGCAAGTGCAGGAGCCGGGCAACCCAACTATTGACCGAAGACACAATTCGAAACCGATGCATATATAGCAATATCCGAGAATATTTTTGCCGAATCTATAAAGGTGTCCGGCATTGCACTACGAGACTTGTGCTGAAAACACACAAATAGTTTAAAAGTGCCATAAGCTTGGAAAAAACCAAAAAACATCAGTAAAAACTTGACGTCCGAACAAGATCAAGTGTTCGGTGCCAATCCGAAAATTGGTCTTAGAAAAAAAAGAGTGCTTCTGTCGTGCTTTAACATTACACATCCGATCTCAAGACTTCAAGCGGGTCAGCCTACGACAGCAGCCTCCTATCCCGAAGGCGGAGTGCATCTCGTTAGACCAGTTTAGCGAATTAAACTCGAGCGGTCACTAGAGAGAAAATGGGTTATCTGGCTATTGACCACACACTCACGTCGAAACAGGAGCGATAGAAAAAGACTTTGCAACGACCAAGAAGAAAACACATTTACTATAAAATAGCTCATATAAATTTTAAGAGCCCCCAAGTGACTTGGGTAAAAGAATTTTATGTATTAATGATTGTATGTACCGAAGTACTTATATCATATCTTTGTTCAACCGAACTTTAAACGCGTCTTAACCGACCGTCGGCTTCTCCCTCTTCGGTTAAGGACCGAAAAGTGTTATGTACTCCATCGGTCGAGAATATCGACGGTGTTTCCAATAACCAGGCAATCAGGCCATAAGGCTGTAACAGACAAAGCGCGCTCAGGGAACTTATGCTATATTACCGTGAAGTGTAAGAAGCATCTTCGAAGAAAATAGTACCCCCACCGATACCTTTCTTCGGTGCTCATTGTTATTATGAGACTTGTGCAATAGATTTTTTGTACTCATGAGTTCCGTTGTGTGCCGACCATCATTGAAAACTATAAGAGCGCTAGCTTTCGGCTTCACCCAGTCTGAGGTCCGGCTCGGGCGACCCGATCGTGACAATCGCAGAGGTGCTCCCTTTACTCCCTAGCCGAACAATCGGGAACGTAGGGGTAAACACAGGAGCGAGGCAACCCAGCTTGCAAATCGCTTAAGTCAATATGGTGCATATTGTGGCATAATACACGAACAAGGAACGAAGCCGTACAAGTATAATCATATGCAAGAGGAAAAGCTTCATAAAGGAAGCCCCCAAGTGAATTGGGTCCTTGAATTTGTGTGTCACAAACAAAGTTTGGACAAGGAAAAATTTTTACAAGCAACTTTTTTCCAAAAAAGTATAATGCTTGGTCGAACCGAACACAAGTTAGAAATTAAAGCTTTGAGCATGAAAGCGACTTAGCTGGTTAATGTGTTCGGTATTGATGACGCGGTCCGAGCTTGATGCGGGGCAAGGTTCCATCCCCCAAGCCGGTCCCGAGGTGGCGGAGCGGAGAGCTCGACACGCCGAAGTGGTGACATAGCACGGTCAATGCAGACCGGCAGAGTGACGCCGAAGTCCCCGGATCATTTTCCTGTGCACAAAAAATAGTGCAAACCGGAGATAATAGTAATAATGATAATTAAAAAAATGTTGCATAATAAATAATTTATGCAAAGTGAGGAATAGAAGAAATATGGCCTGGCGCCGAAGTCAATGTCGATGCAGGGCGTCGGCGTGATGTAGTAAAGGCGTGGCAAAGCCTGAATTCACAGGTCGGTCCGAGCTCCGGATGCGGCGTTCGCCGGACTATGTACGGAAACTGATCGAACACCACGCGATCGTCGTTAATGCGGTCACCATTTGATAGACTGTGTACATATCATGGACAAACCAGAGTAATAATTCCTTGGGAAAAATGAACCCAAACAAGCAAAAAATACTGGGATTAATAGCACCTGGTTTATTTGTTGTAGCAATCCGAAGGAAGGTGATTCCCAAAATTGGGACTCGCTCCGCACACCCATTGCCTGATGGGCGATAAAACGACGGCATGGCAATGCTGGTAAAGGTTGACTCGCCGAGGCAAAGCCCTCGGCCCAGCTAACGTGACGGAGCTGGTCGGCTAGTGACGCCGAAGTGTCCGGAGTAGGTTGATGAAGAGATGGCGAAGCCCCCGGTCCAGCCGAGATGTCGAAGCCTCGATGTCAGCCGATGAGTCGAAGTAGGTCGGCGTGATGGACACCAGCTTGAAGAAGCAATAGTGCGGCCCTGTCGATGCAGGTCGTGACGTGGTCGATGCCGGCTTGATGAAGCGACCGTGCGGTGATGCCGGTATGCCCGCTCCGTGTAATCCATGGGGCGGCGATGTTGATGATGATTTATCCTTCGCGATGCCGGACTCTTGTTCGGCTTGCCGAGATGATGATCCGAAGAAGTTGAGCTTGGCTAAAGTGACGACGTGTCTAGCGCAGGTCAGCAGCCGTGGAGTAATATTACCGGACTGGTTTGACACCAGCATGATGTTGAAGATCATGTTCAAAAGATCTTAAAGTTAGTGGGATGTGTTCGGGAACAAAACACAATAAACCATACAAAACTTCCTTCAAAAGGGATGTCCGAAATCCCGTTCATAAAAAAGATGAACTCGGGTCGGATTCGTTTTCGCGCAGAAAACAGATCCGAAAAGTGATGCACTAATCGGAAGGTTTCCGGAGTTTGGACGGTCGGATCGAGCTGAAATTTTAAGAGGTGGTAGATATAGGAATTCCGCAACCGATCAACGGTTGGATCTTCCAAAGGACGTACGAGCTAGAAGCTGGACACCACGCCCTAAACTCATCCAAATTCACATCCAAATTTGACAGGGCTCCGGTATATCGTGGATTGCCAGAGATTCCTCCATCGGAACTCGACAAAATTTTCCAGGGTTGTTATAGACTCAATTCCGCACAATTCCACCAAATCGATCGTCAAAGCGATACACGAGGAGGTGGTGGCGGCAGATACGAGTTCGCTGTCCAAAAAAACAGCACGGTCGCTTGAGGGCAATGTTGATGTTGAGCCCCCGAGCTCCATAGATGATTCCTCCGTGATCTTGATAGAGATCGGAGTTGATGTTTGATGAAGGCCCTCGTCCGAACATGGTGATCCGAACACGGGGCGCAATTCTTGGTCGAACCAAGGTGACCAGTCGAACTGGTGACGAAGACGCCGAAGTCGCAGTTGATCTGCAGGCGAGCCATTGATCCTTTTGTCGATCACACAACGGAACTCTTAATGAAAGCACCAATGTCGGTGTCAAAACCGGCGGATCTCGGGTAGTGGGTCCCGAACTGTGCGTCTAGGCCGGATGGTAACAGGAGGCAGGGAACACGATGTTTTACCCAGGTTCAGGCCCTCTTGATGGAGGTAAAACCCTACGTCCTGCTTGATTGATATTGATGATATGGGTAGTACAAGAGTAGATCTACCACGAGATCAAGGAGGCTAAACCCTAGAAGCTAGCCTATGGTATGATTGTTGTATATGGAGTTGATCTATCGACTAGCCTGGCCTCGGTTTATATAATGGACCAGAGGCCTAGGATAACAAGAGTCCTAGCCGAATACGCCGGTGGGGAGGAGTCCTTGTCTTGATCGCCAAGTCTTGTGGAATATTCCTTGTATGCGGCAGCTGTCCGAACTGGCCCATGAGTATACGGCCATGGGGGGTCCTCGGCCCAATCTAATAGATCGGGAGATGACGTGGTGAGTACCCCCTAGTCCAGGACACCGTCAGTCTCCGTTTGAGCTGAAGCCTTATGCACCTTGGATCATGAGATTCCTCAGGACAAGGTCTTCACTCAACTACAAAGATGATTTTCAGAATCATCTCAGCTACTTGCCCCCAATTGAAGTCCTCAAGCAGACATATTCCTCAGTTGATGGAAAGGGCAAGGCACCAGCTGTAATTGATGAAGGCATTCGTCCATTGGATGGTCAGTTTCGCAAAGTTGCATCTTATTCCACCAATGATGACTCTGCCACACATGACTCTGCCAATGCACCCAAGTCCACTCCTCAAGCCACTGCTCCGCGCATGATGACTGACCGTGAACTTCTGCTTAGTCTTCACTAGAAGGTGGATCGAAATCACAAATGAGTTAAGCGTCAGTTTGGTTCACTTCTTCACAACTTGACTGCCACACACAATGCAGTGAAGAAAAACCACTACTACCTCCATCAAGTCTTCGGTCGCACCTGGGCAATCCTGTCACATCTGTATGGTGAAGAAGATCTGAAGAACATGGGTCTTAATGAAGATTTTAACTGGTGTGCACCTCCACCGAAGAAATTCAAGAAGGTCAAGGTTCCTTCTCTGGTGGCCAGCTCATATTCTTCATTGCGCGACACTGATGAACATGAAGATTTGGACGACACTGCGGCAGGCCCTACATTAACTAACGACCCCAACAACGCTGGCGCTCCTTCATCAACATGATTATCTTCAGGGGCGTTAGTCCTCATTTTCGATCCTTTTGGTCATTTGATGACAAAGGGGGGGAAATATGAGTTAGTCTTCAAGCGGGTCTACTATATGGGCGTTTTTTTGCTAAGTTACAACTCTCGTTCTTTTGAAACTTTATTGGATCGAGTTGTAATCTTAAACCCGATGGTTCTCTGATACTTTTGATGCACTGTGCTCTGATACTCTTGATGCACTATTCTGCATGCTTTTTCCTCGTTAATATTATTGCACGCATGCTGAATTTCATCAGGCACCATATTTCATCATGCATTTCAAATTCTTCATACTATATGTTAAATGCGTGTATGAATTACAAGATATAGGGGGAGATCTCCATGATTCAACTCTTCAAGTGTGCATTGCTTCAAAAGCAAATTCCTCACTATGCACATCTTCAGGGGGAGTTCTTCTATATCTTGTAATCAAATTCCTCAATATCAGTATTTACACTTCATATGTTTATCCCCATTGAAAACTTAACCTATATTGTCATCAATCACCAAAAAGGGGGAGATTGTAAGTGCATGTAGTGCCCCTTAGTGATTTTGGTGTATTGAAGACTTATAGGTTAAGGGACTAATGCGTGTGTGAGTGTACACAGGTCTATAAGTCTATGAGGAGTTTGATATTTATAGGAAAAGTCGACCCCTAAAAATGAATATCTTCGACTGAAGATTTTGGTATTTCTGAAGACTTTCATGAAGACTTTGAAAGTGAAGAAATTGGTGTGTCCGTGAAGACTTGATATTCATGCGAGAAATATGAAGCTTGAAGACTTTAGTGTTCATAGTTTTGTTTTTCTCTTTCTTGAGTCATAGGAAACACCGTACTGTTAAAGGGGGTCGAGGAAATACTAAGGAAAAATTTCCATGTGATGCTCAACTAAAAATCCTACACCTACCAATCCCTTCGAGTGAAGCCATTGGAAATCTCATATAGTTCAGTCAATTTCTTCAGTGACAGAGACGAAGTTCTTCTGGTCTCTGAGGAATTTGTCCTGACTAAGGAGTTAGGAATTCGACAGTGCGGATTGCCTACACAGTGAGGAACATGATAGCCCTGAGGATTTTGCTACTCAAAATTCCGACCGTTGCTATGCTATGCGCCAGCTGTCCCAAAATATCTATCCACCTAACGGTCATATCATTGAAGGGTATTTATGTCTTATCATGTCGGGCTGCTCCCTAGGCTATAAATAGCCGCCGCCTACAACCACTAGCCGGTTAGCTGCTCCGAGAGAAACTGACACTTGTCATTTGAGGAAACTCTCCTTTAATTC
>NC_053023.1:65981672-66000060 GCF_003073215.2 Triticum urartu | reverse complement strand
TCATGCCAACCCAACAGACACTTTCGGAGACACCTGTAATGTACCTTTATAGTCACCCAGTTACGTTGTGACGTTTGGTACACCCAAAGCACTCTTACGGTATCCGGGAGTTGCACAATCTCATGGTCTAAGGAAATGATGCTTGACATTCAGAAAAGCTACAGCAAACGAACTACACGATCTTTGAGCTAAGCTTAGGATTGGGTCTTGTCCATCACATCATTCTCCTAATGATGTGATCCCGTTATCAATGACATCCCCATGTCCATAGCCAGGAAACCATGACTATCTGTTGATCAACGAGCTAGTCAACTAGAGGCTCACTAGGGACACATTATGGTCTATGTATTCACACATGTATTACGATTTCCGGATAATGCAATTATAGCATGAATAATAGACAATTATCATGAACAAGGAAATATAATAATCATTTTATTATTGCCACTAGGGCATATTTCCAACAGTCTCCCACTTGCACTAGAGTCAATCATCTAGTTACATTGTGATGAATCGAACACCCATGGAATTCTGGTGTTGATCATGTTTTGCTCTAGGGAGAGGTTTAGTCAACGGATCTGCGACATTCAGGTCCGTATGTACTTTACAAATTTCTATGTCTTCATTTTGAACACTTTCATGAATGGAGTTGAAGCGACGCTTGATATGCCTGGTCTTCCTGTGAAACATGGGCTCCTTGGCAAGGGCAATAGCTCCAGTGTTGTCACAGAAGAGAGTCATCAGCCCCGACGCATTGGGTATGACTCCTAGGTCGGTAATGAACTCCTTCACCCAGACTGCTTCGTGTGCTGCCTCCGAGGCTGCCATGTACTCCGCTTCACATGTAGATCCCGCCATAACGGTTTGCTTGCAACTGCACCAGCTTACTGCCCCACCATTCAAAATATACACGTATCCGGTTTGTGACTTAGAGTCATCCAGATCTGTGTCGAAGCTAGCGTCAACGTAACCCTTTACGACGAGCTCTTCGTCACCTCCATAAACGAGAAACATGTCATTAGTCCTTTTCAGGTACTTCAGGATATTCTTGACCGCTGTCCAGTGTTCCTTGCCGGGATTGCTTTGGTACCTTCCTACCAAACTTACGGCAAGGTTTACATCAGGTCTGGTACACAGCATGGCATACATAATAGACCTATGGCTGAGGCATAGGGGATGACACTCATCTCTTCTATATCTTCTGCCGTGGTCGGACATTGAGCTGAGCTCAATTTCACACCTTGCAACACAGGCAAGAACCCCTTCTTAGACTGATCCGTATTGAACTTTTTCAATATCTTATCAAGGTATGTGCTTTGTGAAAGACCTATGAGGCGTCTTGATCTATCTCTATAGATCTTGATGCCTAATATATAAGCAGCTTCTCCAAGGTCCTTCATTGAAAAACTCTTATTCAAGTAGGCCTTAATGCTGTCCAAAAGTTCTATATCATTTCCCATCAAAAGTATGTCATGTACATATAATATGAGAAATGCTACAGAGCTCCCACTCACTTTCTTGTAAATGCAGGCTTCTCCATAAGTCTGCATAAACCCAAACGCTTTGATCATCTCATCAAAGCGAATGTTCCAACTCCGAGATGCTTGCACCAGCCCATAAATCGAGCGTTGGAGCTTGCACACCTTGTCAGCATTCTTAGGATCGACAAAACCTTCGGGCTGCATCATATACAATTCTTCCTTAAGGAAACCATTAAATAAAGCCGTTTTGACGTCCATTTGCCATATCTCATAATCATAGAATGCGGCAATTGCTAACATGATTCGGACGGACTTCAGCTTCGCTACGGGTGAGAAAGTCTCATCGTAGTCAACCCCTTGAACTTGTCGATAACCCTTAGCGACAAGACGAGCTTTATAGATGGTCACATTACCATCCGCGTCTGTCTTCTTCTTAAAGTGTTGGGGAACGTAGCAGAAATTCAAAAAATTTCCTACGTATCACCAAGATCTATCTATGGAGAGACCAGCAACGAGGGGAAGGAGAGTGCATCTACATACCCTTGTAGATCGCTAAGCGGAAGCATTCAAGTGAACGGGGTTGATGGAGCCGTACTCGTCGTGATTCAAATCACCGATGACCAAATGCCGAACGCACGGCACCTCCGCGTTCAACACACATACAGCCCGGTGACGTCTCCCACGCCTTGATCCAGCAAGGAGAGAGGGAGAGGTTGAGGAAGACTCCATCCAACAGCAGCACAACGGCGTGGTGGTGATGGAGGAGCGTGGCAATCCTGCAGGGCTTCGCCAAGCACCACAGAAAAGGAGGGAGAGAGAGATGCAGGGCTGCACCAACGAGAGATCGAATCACCTGTGTTATGGGCAGCCCTAGGCCCCATATATATAGGGAAGGGGAGGGGCTGCGCCCCCTCTAGGGTTCCCACCCCTAGGGGGGGCGGCAGCCCTAGATGGGGATCAAGGGTGGCGGCCAAGAGGGGGAGAGGAGAGGGAGGCGCACCAATATGGGCCCTAAGGCCCATATCCCCTAGCGTTTGCCCCCTTTCCACCTCTTAGGCGCATGGGCCTTAGTGGGGCTGGTGCCCTTGGCCCATGTAGGCCAAGGAACACTCCCTACAGCCCGTGTGGCCCCCCCGGGGCAGGTGGCCCCACTTGGTGGACCCCCGGGACCCTCCCGGTGGTCCCGGTACATTACCGATAAACCCCGAAACTCTTCCGGTGACCAAAACAGGACTTCCCATATATAAATCTTTACCTCCGGACCATTCCGGAACTCCTCGTGACGTCCGGGATCTCATCCGGGACTCCGAACAACATTCGGTAACCACATACAAACTTCCTTTACAACCCTAGCGTCATCGAACCTTAAGTGTGTAGACCCTACGGGTTCGGGAGACATGCAGACATGACCAAGACGTTCTCCGGTCAATAACCAACAGCGGGATCTGGATACCCATGTTGGCTCCCACATGTTCCACGATGATCTCATCGGATGAACCACGATGTCAAGGACTTAATCAATCCCGTATACAATTCCCTTTGTCTAGCGGTACGATACTTGCCCGAGATTCGATCGTCGGTATCCCGATACCTTGTTCAATCTCATTACCGGCAAGTCTCTTTACTCGTTCCGTAACACATCATCCCATGATCAACTCCTTGATCACACTGTGCACATTATGATGATGTCCTACCGAGTGGGCCCAGAGATACCTCTCCGTTTACACGGAGTGACAAATCCCAGTCTCGATTCGTGCCAACCCAACAGACACTTTCGGAGATACCTGTAATGTACCTTTATAGCCACCCAGTTACGTTGTGACGTTTGGTACACCCAAAGCACTCCTACGGTATCCGGGAGTTGCACAATCTCATGGTCTAAGGAAATGATACTTGACATTAGAAAAGCTTTAGCATACGAACTACATGATCTTGAGCTAAGCTTAGGATTGGGTCTTGTCCATCACATCATTCTCCTAATGATGTGATCCCGTTATCAATGACATCCAACGTCCATGGTTAGGAAACCATAACCATCTATTGATCAACGAGCTAGTCAACTAGAGGCTTACTAGGGACATGGTGTTGTCTATGTATCCACACATGTATCTGAGTTTCCTATCAATACAATTATAGCATGGATAATAAACGATTATCATGAACAAGGAAATATAATAATAACCAATTTATTATTGCCTCTAGGGCATATTTCCAACATAAAGATCCATTTATTTTCTATGTCTCGCCGATCAACGGGCAAGTCAGTCAAAGTCCATACTTCGTTTTCATACATGGATCCTATCTCGGATTTCATGGCTTCCAGCCATTTGTCGGAATCTGGGCCCGCCATCGCTTCTTCATAGTTCGAAGGTTCACCGTTGTCTAACAACATGATTTCCAAGACAGGGTTACCGTACCACTCTGGTGCGGAACGTGTCCTTGTGGACCTACGAAGTTCAGTAGGAGCTTGATCTGAAGCATCTTGATCATCATCATTAACTTCCTCTCTAATCGGTGCAAGCACCACAGGAACATTTTCCTGAGCTGCGCTACTCTCTGCTTCAAGAGGCAGTACTTCATCAAGCTCTACTTTCCTCCCACTTACTTCTTTCGAGAGGAACTCCTTCTCTAGAAAGGATCCATTCTTGGCAACGAAGATCTTGCCTTCGGATCTGAGGTAGAAGGTATACCCAATGGTTTGCTTAGGGTATCCTATGAAGACGCATTTTTCCAACTTGGGTTCGAGCTTTTCAGGTTGAAATTTCTTGACATAAGCATCGCATCCCCAAACTTTTAGAAACGACAGCTTAGGTTTCTTCCCAAACCATAATTCATACGGTGTCGTCTCAATGGATTTCGACGGAGCCCTATTTAAAGTGAATGCGGCAGTCTCTAAAGCATAGCCCCAAAATGATAGCGGTAAATCGGTAAGAGACATCATAGATCGCACCATATCTAATAGAGTGCGATTACGACGTTCGGACACACCATTACGCTGAGGTGTTCCAGGTGGCGTGAGTTGTGAAACTATTCCACATTTTTTTAAGTGTGTGCCAAATTCATGACTCAAGTATTCTCCCCCATGATCTGATCGCAAGAACTTGATTTTCCTGTCATGTTGATTCTCCACCTCACTCTGAAATTCCTTGAACTTTTCAAAGGTCTCAGACTTGTGTTTCATTAAATAGACATACCCATATCTACTTAAGTCATCAGTGAGGGTGAGAACATAACGATAGCCACCGCGAGGCTCAACACTCATTGGACCGCACACATTAGTATGTATGATTTCCAATAAGTTGGTTGCTCGCTCCATTGTCCCTGAGAACGGAGTCTTGGTCATTTTACCCATGAGGCATGGCTCGCACGTGTCAAATGATTCGTAATCAAGAGACTCTAAAAGTCCATCTGCATGGAGCTTCTTCATGCGTTTGACACCTATGTGACTAAGGCGGCAGTGCCACAAGTATGTGGGACTATCATTATCAATCTTACATCTTTTGGTATTCACACTATGAATATGTGTAGCATTACGCTCGAGATTCATTAAGAATAAACCATTCACCATCGGAGCATGACCATAAAACATATCTCTCATATAAATAGAACAACCATTATTCTCGGATTTAAATGAGTAGCCATCTCGAATTAAACGAGATCCTGATACAATGTTCATGCTCAAAGCTGGCACTAAATAACAATTATTGAGGTTTAAAACTAATCCCGTAGGTAAATGTAGAGGTAGCGTGCCGACGGCGATCACATCGACCTTGGAACCATTCCCGACGTGCATCGTTACCTCGTCCTTCGCCAGTCTCCGCTTATTCTGCTGCTTTGAGTTACAAATGTGAGCAAAAGCACCGGTATCAAATACCCAGGAGCTACTACGAGTACCGGTAAGGTACACATCAATTACATGTATATCACATATACCTTTCCTGATGCCGGCCTTCTTGTCCGCTAAGTATTTGGGGCAGTTCCACTTCCAGTGACCACTTCCCTTGCAATAAAAACACTCAGTCTCGGGCTTGGGTCCATTCTTTGGCTTCTTCCCGGCAGCTTGCTTACCGGGCGCGGCAACTCCCTTGCCGTCCTTCTTGAAGTTCTTCTTACCCTTGCCTTTCTTGAACTTAGTGGTTTTATTCACCATCAACACATGATGTTCCTTTTTGACTTTTACCTCTGCTGATTTCAGCATTGAATATACCTCAGGAATGGTCTTTTCCATCCCCTGCATATTGAAGTTCATCACAAAGCTCTTGTAGCTCGGTGGAAGCGACTGAAGGATTCTGTCAATGACCGCGTCATCCGGGAGATTAACTCCCAGCTGAGTCAAGCGGTCATGCAACCCAGACATTCTGAGTATGTGCTCACTAACAGAACTATTTTCCTCCATCTTACAGCTGAAGAACTTGTCGGAGACTTCATATCTCTCGACCCGGGCATGAGCTTGGAAAACCATTTTCAGCTCTTCGAACATCTCATATGCTCCATGTCGCTCAAAACGTTTTTGGAGCCCCAGTTCTAAGCTGTAAAGCATGCCACACTGAACGAGGGAGTAATCATCATCACATGTCTGCCAAGCGTTCATAACGTCTTGTTCTGCAGGGAAAGCAGGTGCTTCACCTAGCGGTGCTCATAGGACATAATCTTTCTTGGCAGCTATGAGGATGATCCTCAGGTTCTGGACCCAGTCCGTATAGTTGCTGCGATCGTCTTTCAGCTTGGTTTTCTCTAGGAACGCGTTGAAGTTGAGGACAACGTTGGCCATTTGATCTACAAGACATATTGTAAAGATTTTAGACTAAGTTCATAATAATTAAGTTCATCTAATCAAATTATTTAATGAACTCCCACTCAGATAGACATCCCTCCAGTCATCTAAGTATAATATGATCCGAGTTAACTAGGCCGTGTCCGATCATCACGTGAGACGGACTAGTCAACATCGGTGAACATCTTCATGTTGATCGTATCTTTTATACGACTCATGCTCGACCTTTCGGTCTTCTGTGTTCCGAGGCCATGTCTGTACATGCTAGGCTCGTCAAGTCAACCTAAGTGTTTGCATGTGTAAATCTGTCTTACACCCGTTGTATGTGAACGTTGGAATCTATCACACCCGATCATCACGTGGTGCTTCGAAACAACGAACTGTCGCAACGGCGCACAGTTAGGGGGAACACTTTCTTGAAATTATTATGAGGGATCATCTTATTTACTACCGTCGTTCTAAGTAAACAAGATGCAAAAACATGATAAACATCACATGCAATCAAATAATAGTGACATGATATGGCCAATATCATATAGCTCCTTTGATCTCCATCTTGGGCTCCATGATCATCTTGTCACCGGCATGACACCATGATCTCCATCATCATGATCTCCATCATCGTGTCTCCATGAAGTTGCTCGCCAACTATTACTTCTACTACTATGGCTAACACGTTTAGCAATAAAGTAAAGTAATTTACATGGCGTTTCTCAATGACACGTAGGTCATACAAAAATAAAGACAACTCTTATGGCTCCTGCCGGTTGTCATACTCATCGACATGCAAGTCGTGATTCCTATTACAAGAACATGATCTCATACATCACATATATATCATGCATCATTCATCACAACTTTGGCCATATCACATCACATGACACTTGCTGCAAAAAACAAGTTAGACATCCTCTAATTGTTGTTGCAAGTTTTACGTGGCTGCAATAGGGTTCTAGCAAGAACGTTTTCTTACCTACGCTAAAACCACAACGTGAATTGCCAATTTCTATTTACCCTTCATAAGGACCCTGTTCATCGAATCCGAACCGACTAAAGTGGGAGAGACAGACACCCGCCAGCCACCTTATGCAACTAGTGCATATCAGTCGGTGGAACCGGTCTCACGTAAGAGTACGTGTAAGGTTGGTCCGGGCCGCTTCATCCCACGATGCCGCCGAATCAAGATAACACTAGTAATGGCAAGCAAATTGACAATATCGACGCCCACAACTACTTTGTGTTCTACTCGTGCATAGTAACTACGCATGGACCTAGCTCACGATGCCACTGTTGGGGAACGTTGCAGAAAACAAAAAAAATTCCTACGTTTCACCAAGATCAATCTATGGAGTCAACTAGCAATGAGAGGAGAGTGCATCTACATACCCTTGTAGATCGCGAGCGGAAGCGTTCAAAAGAACGGGGATGACGGAGTCGTACTCGCCGTGATCCAAATCACCGATGACCAAGTGCCGAACGGACGGCACCTCCGCGTTCAACACATGTACGAAGTGGATGACGTCTCCTCCTTCTTGATCCAGCAAGGGGGAAGGAGAGATTGATGAAGATCCAGCAGAACGACGGCGTGGTGGTGGACGCAGCAGTGATCGCAGCAGGGCTTCGCCGAGCTTCTGCGAGAGGGATAGGTGTAGCAGGGGAGAGGGAGGCGCCAAGACTTGAGGTCTTGCTGCCCTCCCTCCCCCCTTTATATAGGCCCCCTAGGGGGTGCGCCGGCCCTAGGAGATGGGATCTCCTAGGTGGGGCGGCGGCCAAGGGGGTGGAGTACCCCCCCAAGGCAAGTGGAGGCGCCCCCTCCCCTAGGGTTCCCAACCCTAGGCGCAGGGGGGCCCAAGGGGGGGCGCACCAGCTCACCAGGGGCTGGTTCCCCTCCCCACTTCAGCCCATGGGGCCCTCCGGGATGGGTGGCCCCACCCGGTGGACCCCCGGGACCCTTCCGGTGGTCCCGGTACAATATCGGTGACCCCCGAAACTCTCCCGATGGCCAAAACTGCACTTCCTATATATATAATTCTTCACCGCCGGACCATTCTGGAACTCCTCGTGACGTCCGGGATCTCATTCGGGACTCCGAACAACTTTCGGGTTACTGCATACTCATATCTCTACAACCCTAGCGTCACCGAACCTTAAGTGTTTAGACCCTACGGGTTCGGGAGACACGTAGACATGACCGAGACGGCTCTCTGGCCAATAACCAACAGCGGGATCTGGATACCCATGTTGGCTCCCACATGCTCCTCGATGATCTCATCGGATGAACCACGATGTCGAGGATTCAAGCAACCCCGTATACAATTCCCTTTGTCAATCGGTACGTTACTTGCCCGAGACTCGATCGTCGGTATCACAATACCTTGTTCAGTCTCGTTACTGGCAAGTCACTTTACTCGTACCGTAATGCATGATCCCGTGATCAACCACTTGATCACTTTGAGCTCATTATGATGATGCATTACCGAGTGGGCCCAGAGATACCTCTCCGTCATACGGAGTGACAAATCCCAGTCTCGATTCGTTGCCAACCCAACAGACACTTTCGGAGACACCTGTAATGTACCTTCATAGTCACCCAGTTACGTTGTGACGTTTGGTACACCCAAAGCACTCCTACGGTATCCGGGAGTTGCACAATCTCATGGTCTAAGGAAATGATGCTTGACATTCAGAAAAGCTACAGCAAACGAACTACACGATCTTTGAGCTAAGCTTAGGATTGGGTCTTGTCCATCACATCATTCTCCTAATGATGTGATCCCGTTATCAATGACATCCCCATGTCCATAGCCAGGAAACCATGACTATCTGTTGATCAACGAGCTAGTCAACTAGAGGCTCACTAGGGACACATTATGGTCTATGTATTCACACATGTATTACGATTTCCGGATAATGCAATTATAGCATGAATAATAGACAATTATCATGAACAAGGAAATATAATAATCATTTTATTATTGCCACTAGGGCATATTTCCAACAGTCTCCCACTTGCACTAGAGTCAATCATCTAGTTACATTGTGATGAATCGAACACCCATGGAATTCTGGTGTTGATCATGTTTTGCTCTAGGGAGAGGTTTAGTCAACGGATCTGCGACATTCAGGTCCGTATGTACTTTACAAATTTCTATGTCTTCATTTTGAACACTTTCATGAATGGAGTTGAAGCGACGCTTGATATGCCTGGTCTTCCTGTGAAACATGGGCTCCTTGGCAAGGGCAATAGCTCCAGTGTTGTCACAGAAGAGAGTCATCAGCCCCGACGCATTGGGTATGACTCCTAGGTCGGTAATGAACTCCTTCACCCAGACTGCTTCGTGTGCTGCCTCCGAGGCTGCCATGTACTCCGCTTCACATGTAGATCCCGCCATAACGGTTTGCTTGCAACTGCACCAGCTTACTGCCCCACCATTCAAAATATACACGTATCCGGTTTGTGACTTAGAGTCATCCAGATCTGTGTCGAAGCTAGCGTCAACGTAACCCTTTACGACGAGCTCTTCGTCACCTCCATAAACGAGAAACATGTCATTAGTCCTTTTCAGGTACTTCAGGATATTCTTGACCGCTGTCCAGTGTTCCTTGCCGGGATTGCTTTGGTACCTTCCTACCAAACTTACGGCAAGGTTTACATCAGGTCTGGTACACAGCATGGCATACATAATAGACCTATGGCTGAGGCATAGGGGATGACACTCATCTCTTCTATATCTTCTGCCGTGGTCGGACATTGAGCTGAGCTCAATTTCACACCTTGCAACACAGGCAAGAACCCCTTCTTAGACTGATCCGTATTGAACTTTTTCAATATCTTATCAAGGTATGTGCTTTGTGAAAGACCTATGAGGCGTCTTGATCTATCTCTATAGATCTTGATGCCTAATATATAAGCAGCTTCTCCAAGGTCCTTCATTGAAAAACTCTTATTCAAGTAGGCCTTAATGCTGTCCAAAAGTTCTATATCATTTCCCATCAAAAGTATGTCATGTACATATAATATGAGAAATGCTACAGAGCTCCCACTCACTTTCTTGTAAATGCAGGCTTCTCCATAAGTCTGCATAAACCCAAACGCTTTGATCATCTCATCAAAGCGAATGTTCCAACTCCGAGATGCTTGCACCAGCCCATAAATCGAGCGTTGGAGCTTGCACACCTTGTCAGCATTCTTAGGATCGACAAAACCTTCGGGCTGCATCATATACAATTCTTCCTTAAGGAAACCATTAAATAAAGCCGTTTTGACGTCCATTTGCCATATCTCATAATCATAGAATGCGGCAATTGCTAACATGATTCGGACGGACTTCAGCTTCGCTACGGGTGAGAAAGTCTCATCGTAGTCAACCCCTTGAACTTGTCGATAACCCTTAGCGACAAGACGAGCTTTATAGATGGTCACATTACCATCCGCGTCTGTCTTCTTCTTAAAGTGTTGGGGAACGTAGCAGAAATTCAAAAAATTTCCTACGTATCACCAAGATCTATCTATGGAGAGACCAGCAACGAGGGGAAGGAGAGTGCATCTACATACCCTTGTAGATCGCTAAGCGGAAGCGTTCAAGTGAACGGGGTTGATGGAGTCGTACTCGTCGTGATTCAAATCACCGATGACCAAGTGCCGAACGCACGGCACCTCCGCGTTCAACACACGTACAGCCCGGTGACGTCTCCCACGCCTTGATCCAGCAAGGAGAGAGGGAGAGGTTGAGGAAGACTCCATCCAGCAGCAGCACAACGGCGTGGTGGTGATGGAGGAGCGTGGCAATCCTGCAGGGCTTCGCCAAGCACCACAGAAGAGGAGGGAGAGAGAGATGCAGGGCTGCACCAACGAGAGATCGAATCACTGTGTTATGGGCAGCCCTAGGCCTCATATATATAGGGAAGGGGAGGGGCTGCGCCCCCTCTAGGGTTCCCACCCCTAGGGGGGGCGGCAGCCCTAGATGGGGATCAAGGGTGGCGGCCAAGAGGGGGAGAGGAGAGGGAGGCGCACCAATATGGGCCCTAAGGCCCATATCCCCTAGGGTTTGCCCCCTTTCCACCTCTTAGGCGCATGGGCCTTAGTGGGGCTGGTGCCCTTGGCCCATGTAGGCCAAGGAACACTCCCTACAGCCCATGTGGCCCCCCGGGGCAGGTGGCCCCACTTGGTGGACCCCCGGGACCCTCCCGGTGGTCCCGGTACATTACCGATAAACCCCGAAACTCTTCCGGTGACCAAAACAGGACTTCCCATATATAAATCTTTACCTCCGGACCATTCCGGAACTCCTCGTGACGTCCGGGATCTCATCCGGGACTCCGAACAACATTCGGTAACCACATACAAACTTCCTTTACAACCCTAGCGTCATCGAACCTTAAGTGTGTAGACCCTACGGGTTCGGGAGACATGCAGACATGACCGAGACGTTCTCCGGTCAATAACCAACAGCGGGATCTGGATACCCATGTTGGCTCCCACATGTTCCACGATGATCTCATCGGATGAACCACGATGTCAAGGACTTAATCAATCCCGTATACAATTCCCTTTGTCTAGCGGTACGATACTTGCCCGAGATTCGATCGTCGGTATCCCGATACCTTGTTCAATCTCGTTACCGGCAAGTCTCTTTACTCGTTCCGTAACACATCATCCCGTGATCAACTCCTTGATCACATTGTGCACATTATGATGATGTCCTACCGAGTGGGCCCAGAGATACCTCTCCGTTTACACGGAGTGACAAATCCCAGTCTCGATTCGTGCCAACCCAACAGACACTTTCGGAGATACCTGTAATGTACCTTTATAGCCACCCAGTTACGTTGTGACGTTTGGTACACCCAAAGCACTCCTACGGTATCCGGGAGTTGCACAATCTCATGGTCTAAGGAAATGATACTTGACATTAGAAAAGCTTTAGCATACGAACTACATGATCTTGTGCTAGGCTTAGGATTGGGTCTTGTCCATCACATCATTCTCCTAATGATGTGATCCCGTTATCAACGACATCCAATGTCCATGGTTAGGAAACCATAACCATCTATTGATCAACGAGCTAGTCAACTAGAGGCTTACTAGGGACATGGTGTTGTCTATGTATCCACACATGTATCTGAGTTTCCTATCAATACAATTATAGCATGGATAATAAACGATTATCATGAACAAGGAAATATAATAATAACCAATTTATTATTGCCTCTAGGGCATATTTCCAACAGAGTCTCCCACTTGCACTAGAGTCAATAATCTAGTTCACATCGATATGTGATTAACACTCAAGGTCACATCCCCATGTGACTAACACCCAAAGAGTTCTGGGTTTGATCATGTTGCTTGTGAGAGAGGTTTTAGTCAACGGGTCTGAACCTTTCAGATCCGTGTGTGCTTTGCAAATCTCTATGTCATCTCCTAGATGTAGCTACCACGTTCTATTTGGAGCTTATTCCAAATAACTGTTCTACTATACGAATCCAGTTTACTACTCAGAATAATCTGGATTAGTGTCAAAGTTTGCATCGGCGTAACCCTTTACGACGAACTCTTTTACCACCTCCATAATCGAGAAAATTCCTTAGTCCACTAGTTACTAAGGATAACTTTGACCGCTGTCCTGTGATCCATTCTTGGATCACTCTTGTACCCCTTGACTGACTCATGGCAAGGCACACTTCAGGTGCGGCACACAGCATAGCATACTGTAGAGCCTATGTCTTATGCATAGGGGACGACCTTCGTCCTTTCTCTCTATTCTGCCGTGGTCGAGCTTTTAAGTCTTAACTTCATACCTTACAACTCAGGCAAGAACTCCTTCTTTGACTGGTCCATCTTGAACACCTTCAAGATCATGTCAAGGTATGTGCTCATTTGAAAGTACCATTAAGCGTTTTGATCTATCCTTATAGATCTTGATGCTCAATGCTCAAGTAGCTTAATCCAGGTTTTCCATTGAAAACACTTTCCAAATAACCCTATATGCTTTCTAGAAATTCTACGTCATTTCTGATCAACAATATGTCAACATATATTTATCAGGAATTCTATAGTGCTCCCACTCACTTCTTTGGAAATACAAGTTTCTCTTAAACTTTGTATACACCCAAAATCTTTGATCATCTCATCAAAGCGCACATTCCAACTCCGAGATGCTTACTCCAGTCCTCAGAAGGATAGCTGGAGCTTTGCATACTTATTAGCATCTTTCAAGATTGACAAAACCTTCCGTTTTGTATCACATACAACCTTTCCTCAAAAAAAACGTCGAGGAAACAATGTTTCGACATCCTATCTGCAAGATTTCATAAATAATGCAGTAATCGCTAATATCATTCCAACAGACTCTTAGCATCGCTACGAGTGAGAGAGTCTCATCGTAGTCAACTCCTTGAACTTGTCGGGAAACATCTTAACGACAAGTCGAGCTTTCTTAATGGTGACATTTACCATCATTGTCCGTCTTCCTTTTAAATCCATCTGTACTCAACAGCCTCACGACCATCAAGTAGTTCTTCCAAAGTCTACACTTTGTTTTCATACATGGATCCTTCTCTCGGATTATATGGCCTCGAGCCATATATCGGAATCCAGGCCCACCATCGCTTCTCCATAGCTCGTAGGTTCATTGTTGTCTAGAAACATGACTTCCAAGACAGGGTTACATACCATTCTGAAGTAGTACGCATCCTTGTCATCCCACGAGGTTTTGGGAGTGACTTGATCCGAAGTCTCATGATCAATATCATAAGCTTCCACTTCAATTGGTGTAGGTGCCATAGGAACAACTCTTTGTGCCCTGCTATACACTAGTTGAAGTGACGGTTCAATAACCTCATCAAGTCTCCACCATCCTCCCACTCAATTCTTTCGAGAGAAACTTTTCCTCGAGAAAGGACCCGATTCTAGAAACAATCCTTTATTGCTTTCGGATCTGAGACAGGAGGTATAACCCAGCTGTTTTTGGGTTGTCCTATGAAGATGCATTTATCCGCTTTGGGTTCGAGCTTATCGGCCTGAAACTTTTCCACATAAGCGTCGCAGCCCCAAACTTTTAAGAAATGACAGCTTAGGTTTCTCTAAACCATAGTTCATACGGTGTCATCTCATCGGAATTACGTGGTGCCCTATTTAAAGTGAATGTGGTTGTCTCTAATGCTCAACCCATAAACTATTATGGTAATTCGATAAGAGACATCATGGTATGCATCATATCCAAATAGGGTGCAGTTATGATGTTCGGACACACCATCACACTATGGTGTTCCAGGCTGTATTAGTTGTGAAACAATTTCCACAATGTCTTAATTTTGTGCCAAACTCGTAATTCAGATATTCATCTCTATGATCATATCATAGATCTTTTATCCTCTTGTCACGACGATCTTTCAACTTCACACTGAAATTACTTGAACCTTTCAATAATTCAGACTCGTGATTCATCAAGTAAATGTACTCAACATCTACTCAAATCATCTGTGAAGAAAAACATAACGATATCCACTACATGCCTCAGCACTCATTGGACTGCACACATCAAAATGTATTACTTCCAACAAGTTGCTTTCTGGTTCCATTTTACTGAAAACGAGGCTTTCAGTCATCTTGCCCATGTGGTATGATTTGCATGTCTCAAGTGATTCAAAATCAAGTGAGTCCGAACGGTCCATTTGCATGGAGTTTCTTCATGCATATACACCAACAGACATGGTTCACATGTCTCAAACTTTTCAAAAATGAGTGAGTCCAAAGATTCATCTACATGGAGCTTCTTCATGCGTTTTATACCGATATGACTTACGTGGCAGCGCCACAAGTAGGTGGTACTATCATTACTATCTTTTGACATGAACATGTGTATCACTACGATCGAGATTCAATAAACCATTCATTTTAGGTGCAAGACCATTGAAGGTATTATTCAAATAAACAGAGTAACCATTATTCTCCTTAAATGAATAACCGTATTGCGATAGACATAATCCAATCATGTCTATGCTCAACGCAAACACCAATCTCGATGGTAGAGGGAGCGTGCGATGCTTCATCATATCAACATTGGAAATACTTCCAACACATATCGTCAGCTCACCTTTAGCTAGTCTCCGTTTATTCCGTAGCTTTTATTTCGAGTTACTAACCCTTAGCAACCGAACCGGTATCTAATACCCTGGTGCTACTAGGAGTACTAGTAAAGTACACATCAACACAATGTATATCCAATATACTTCTATCGACCTTGCCAGCCTTCTCATCTACCAAGTATCTAGGGTAATTCTGCTCCAGTGGCTGTTCCCCTTATTACAGAAGCACTCAGTCTCGGGTTTGGGTTCAACCTTGGGTTTCTTCACTAGAGCAGCAGCTGAATTGCCGTTTCATGAAGTATCCCTTTGTTCCCTTGCCCTTCTTGAAACTAGTGGTTTCACCAACCATCAACGATTGATGCTCCTTCTTGATTTCTACTTTTGTGGTGTCAAACATCGCGAATATCTCAAGGATCATCATATATGTCCCTGATATATTATAGTTCATCACGAAGCTCTAGCAGCTTGGTGGTAATGACTTCGGAGAAACATCACTATCTTATCTGGAAGATTAACTCCCACTCGATTCAAATGATTGTTGTACTCAGACAATCTGAGCACAAGCTCAACAATTGAGCTTTTCTCCCTTAGTTTGCAGTCTAAGAAAATCGTCGGAGGTCTTATACCTCTTGACGTGGGAACGAGCTTGAAATCCCAATTTCAGCCCTCAAAACATCTCATATGTTTTGCAACGTTTCCAAAACGTCTTTGGTGCCTCAACTCTATACCGTTTAACTGAACTATCATGTAGTTATCAAAACGTGTATGTCAGATGTTCGCAACATCCACAGACAACGTTCGAGGTTCAGCACACTGAGCGGTGCATTAAGGACATAAGACTTCTATGACGCAATGAGGACAATCCTCAATTTATGGACCTAGTCCGCATAATTGCTACTATCAACTTTCAACTAAATTTTCTCTAGGAACATATCTAAACAGTAGAACTGAAGCGCGAGCTACGACATAATTTGCAAAGATCTTTTGACTATGTTCAGGATAATTAAGTTCATCTTATGAACTCCCACTCAGATAGACATCCCTCTAGTCATCTAAGTGATTACATGATCCGAGTCAACTAGGCCGTGTCCGATCATCACGTGAGACGGACTAGTCATCATAAGTGAACATCTTCATGTTGATCGTATCTACCATACGACTCATGCTCGACCTTTCGGTCTTCTGTGTTCCGAGGCCATGTCTATGCACATGCTAGGCTCGTCAAGTTAACCCTAAGTGTTTTGCATGTGTAAAACTGTCTTACACCCGTTGTATGTGAACGTAAGGATCTATCACACCCGATCATCACGGCGTGCTTCGAAACGACGAACTGTAGCAACGGTGCACAGTTAGGGGAGAACACTTCTTGAAATTTTAATGAGGGATCATCTTATTTACTACCGTCGTTCTAAGCAAATAAGATGTATAAACATGATAAACATCACATGCAATCAAATAGTGACATGATATGGCCAATATCATATAGCTCCTTTGATCTCCATCTTGGGGCTCCATGATCATCTTGTCACTGGCATGACACCATGATCTCCATCATCATGATCTCCATAATCGTGTCTTCTTGAAGTTGTCACGTCATCTATTACTTCTACTACTACAGCTAACGGTTAGCAATAAAGTAAAGTAATTACATGACGTTTATGTTGACACGCAGGTCATAAATAAATAAAGACAACTCCTATGGCTCCTGCCGGTTGTCATACTCATCGACATGCAAGTCGTGATTCTTATTACAAGAACATGATCAATCTCATACATCACATATATCATTCATCACATCCTTTGGGCCATATCACATCACATAGCATACCCTGCAAAAACAAGTTAGACGTCCTCTAATTGTTGTTTGCATGTTTTACATGGCTGCTATCGGTTTCTTGCAAGAACGTTTCTTACCTATGCAAAGACCACAACGTGATATGCCAATTGCTATTTACCCTTCATAAGGACCCTGTTCATCGAATCCGATCCGACTAAAGTGGGAGAGATAGACACCCGCCAGCCACCTTATGCAACTAGTGCATGTTTGTCGGTGGAACCGGTCTCACGTAAGAGTACGTGTAAGGTTGGTCCGGGCCGCTTCATCCCACGATGCCGCCGAATCAAGATAAGACTAGTAACGGCAAGCATATTGAACAAAATCAACGCCCACAACTACTTTGTGTTCTACTCGTGCATAGAATCTACGCAATAGACCTAGCTCTGATACCACTATTGGGGAACGTAGCAGAAATTCAAAAATTTTCCTACGTATCACCAAGATCTATCTATGGAGAGACCAGCAACGAGGGGAAGGAGAGTGCATCTACATACCCTTGTAGATCGCTAAGTGGAAGCGTTGAAGTGAACGGGGTTGATGGAGTCGTACTCGTCGTGATTCAAATCACCGATGACCAAATGCCGAACGCACGGCACCTCCGCGTTCAACACACGTACAGCCCGGTGACGTCTCCCACGCCTTGATCCAGCAAGGAGAGAGGGAGAGGTTGAGGAAGACTCCATCCAACAGCAGCACAACAGCGTGGTGGTGATGGAGGAGCGTGGCAATCCTGCAGGGCTTCGCCAAGCACCACAGAAGAGGAGGGAGAGAGAGATGCAGGGCTGCACCAACGAGAGATCGAATCACCTGTGTTATGGGCAACCCTAGGCCTCATATATATAGGGAAGGGGAGGGGCTGCGCCCCCTCTAGGGTTCACACCCCTAGGGGGGGCGGCAGCCCTAGATGGGAATCAAGGGTGGCGGCCAAGAGGGGGAGAGGAGAGGGAGGCGCACCAATATGGGCCCTAAGGCCCATATCCCCTAGGGTTTGCCCCCTTTCCACCTCTTAGGCGCATGGGCCTTAGTGGGGCTGGTTCCCTTGGCCCATGTAGGCCAAGGAACACTCCCTACAGCCCGTGTGGCCCCCCCGGGGCAGGTGGCCCCACTTGGTGGACCCCCGGGACCCTCCCGGTGGTCCCGGTACATTACCGATAAACCCCGAAACTCTTCCGGTGACCAAAACAGGACTTCCCATATATAAATCTTTAC
>NC_053023.1:65938183-65980672 GCF_003073215.2 Triticum urartu | reverse complement strand
ATCAAAAGATAGTCATGGTTTCCTGACTATGGACATTGGATGTCATTGATAACGGGATCACATCATTAGGAGAATGATGTGATGGACAAGACCCAATCCTAAGCTTAGCTCAAAGATCGTGTAGTTCATTTGCTGTAGCTTTTCTGAATGTCAAGTATCATTTCCTTAGACCATGAGATTGTGCAACTCCCAGATACCGTAGGAGTGCCTTGGGTGTGCCAAACGTCACAACGTAACTGGGTGACTATAAAGGTACATTACAGGTATCTCCGAAAGTGTCTGTTGGGTTGGCACGAATCGAGACTGGGATTTGTCACTCCGTATGACGGAGAGGTATCTCTGGGCCCACTCGGTAATGCATCATCATAATGAGCTCAATGTGATCCAGTGGTTGATCATGGGATCATGCATTACGGTACGAGTAAAGTGACTTGCCGGTAATGAGACTGAACAAGGTATTGGGATACCGACGATCGAGTCTCAGGCAAGTAACGTACCGATTGACAAAGGGAATTGTATACGGATTGATTGAATCCTCGACATCGTGGTTCATCCGATGAGATCATCGTGGAGCATGTGGGAGCCAACATGGGTATCCAGATCCCGCTATTTGTTATTAACCGGAGAGGCTTCTCGGTCATGTCTGCATGTCTCCCGAACCCGTAGGGTCTACACACTTAAGGTTCGGTGACGCTAGGGTTGTAGAGATATTAGCACACGGTAACCCGAAACTTGTTCGGAGTCCCGGATGAGATCACGGACGTCACGAGGAGTTCCGGAATGGTCCGGAGGTAAAGATTTGTATATAGGAAGTCCAGTTTCGGCCATCGGGAAGGTTTCGGGGGTCACCGGTATTGTACCGAGACCACCGGAAGGGTCCCGGGGGCCCACCGGGTGGGGCCACCTATCCCGGAGGGCCCCATGGGCTGAAGTTGGAGGGGAACCAGCCCCTAGTGGGCTGGTGCGCCCCCCCCCCCTTGGGCCTCCCCCTGCGCCTAGGGTTAGAAACCCTAGGGGTGGGGGTGCCACCCTTGCCTTGGGGGGCAAGGCACCCCCCTTGGCCGCCGCCCCCCCTAGGAGATTGGATCTCCTAGGGCCGGCGCCCCCCCTCCTAGGCACCCTATATATAGTGGGGGGAGGGAGGGCTGCGCACCCAAGCCCTGGTCTCTCCCTCTCCCTCCCGTGACACTCCTCCATCTCCCTTGCGCTTGGCGAAGCCCTGCTGAGATCACCGTTGCTTCCACCACCACGCCGTCGTGCTGCTGGATCTTCATCAACCTCTCCTTCCCCCTTGCTGGATCAAGTTGGAGGAGACGTCTTCCCAACCGTACGTGCGTTGAACGCGGAGGTGTTGTCCGTTCGGCACTTGGTCATCGGTGATTTGAATCATGTCGAGTACGACTCCATCAACCCCGTTCTCTTGAACGCTTCCGCTCGTGATCTACAAGGGTATGTAGATGCACTCCTCTCTCCCTCGTTGCTAGATGACTTCATAGATGGATCTTGGTGATGCGTAGAAAATTTTAAAATTCTGCTACATTCCCCAACAGTGGCATCATGATCTAGGTCTATGCGTAGTTACTATGCACGAGTAGAACACAAAGTAGTTGTGGGCGTCGATATTGTCAATTATCTTGCCGTTACTAGTCTTATCTTGATTCGGCGGCATCGTGGGATGAAGCGGCCTGGACCAACCTTACACGTACGCTTACGTGAGACCGGTTCCACCGACTGACATGCACTAGTTGCATAAGGTGGCTGGCGGGTGTCTGTCTCTCCCACTTTAGTCGGATCGGATTCGATGAACAGGGTCCTTATGAAGGGTAAATAGAAATTGGCAATTCACGTTGTGGTTTTGGCGTAGGTAAGAAACGTTCTTGCTAGATTCCTATAGCAGCCACGTAAAAACTTGCAACAACAATTAGAGGACGTCTAACTTGTTTTTGCAGCAAGTGCTTTGTGATGTGATATGGCCAAAGGATGTGATGAATGTTATATGTGATGTATGAGATGATCATGTTCTTGTAATAGGAATCACGACTTGCATGTCGATGAGTATGACAACCCGCAGGAGCCATAGGAGTTGTCTTTATTTATTTATGACCTGCGTGTCAACATAAACGTCACGTATTTACTTTACTTTATTGCTAAAGCGTTAGCCATAGTAGTAGAAGTAATAGATGACGTGACAACTTCAAGAAGACACGATAATGGAGATCATGGTGTCATGCCGGTGACAACGATGATCATGGAGCCCCAAAGATGGAGATCAAAGGAGCAAATGATATTGGCCATATCATGTCACTATTTGATTGCATGTGATGTTTATCATGTTTTACATCTTATTTGCTTAGAACGACGGTAGCTTAAAAAGATGATCCCTCGTAAAATTTCAAGAAAGTGTTCCCCCTAACTGTGCACCGTTGCGAAGGTTCGTTGTTTCGAAGCACCACGTGATGATCGGGTGTGATAGATTCTAACGTTCGAATACAACGGGTGTAAGCCAGATTTACACACGCAATACACTTAGGTTGACTTGACGAGCCTAGCATGTACAGACATGGCCTCGGAACACAGAAGACCGAAAGGTCGAGCATGAGTCGTATAGAAGATATGATCAACATGAAGATGTTCACCGATGTTAACTAGTCCGTCTCACGTGATGATCGGACACGGCCTAGTTAACTCGGATCATGTTATACTTAGATGACTGGAGGGATGTCTATCTGAGTGGGAGTTCATTGAATAATTTGATTAGATGAACTTAATTATCATGAACTTAGTCTAAAATCTTTACAATATGTCTTGTAGATCAAATGGCCAACGTTGTCCTCAACTTCAACGCGTTCCTAGAGAAAACCAAGCTAAAAGACGATGGCAGCAACTATACGGACTGGGTCCGGAACCTGAGGATCATCCTCATAGCTTCCAAGAAAGATTATGTCCTAGAAGCACCGCTAGGTGAAGCACCCGTCCCACTGAACCAAGACGTTATGAACGCTTGGCAGACACGTGCTGATGATTACTCCCTCGTTCAGTGTGGCATGCTTTACAGCTTAGAACCGGGGCTCCAAAAGTGTTTTGAGCGACACGGAGCATATGAGATGTTCGAAGAGCTGAAAATGGTTTTCCAAGCTCATGCCCAGGTCGAGAGATATGAAGTCTCCGACAAGATCTTCAGCTGTAAGATGGAGGAAAATAGTTCTGTTAGTGAGCACATACTCAGAATGTCTGGGTTGCATAACCGCTTGACTCAGCTGGGAGTTAATCTCCCAGATGACGCGGTCATTGACAGAATCCTTCAGTCGCTTCCACCGAGTTACAAGAGCTTTGTGATGAACTTCAATATGCAGGGGATGGAAAAGACCATTCCTGAGGTATATTCAATGCTGAAATCAGCAGAGGTAGAAGTCAAAAAGGAACATCAAGTGTTGATGGTGAATAAAACCACTAAGTTCAAGAAAGGCAAGGGTAAGAAGAACTTCAAGAAGGACGGCAAGGGAGTTGCCGCGCCCGGTAAGCAAGCTGCCGGGAAGAAGCCAAAGAATGGAACCAAGCCCGAGACTGAGTGCGTTTATTGCAAGGGAAGTGGTCACTGGAAGCGGAACTGCCCCAAATACTTAGCGGACAAGAAGGCCGGCATCATGAAAGGTATATGTGATATACATGTAATTGATGTGTACCTTACCAGTACTCGTAGTAGCTCCTGGGTATTTTATACCGGTGCGGTTGCTCACATTTGTAACTCAAATCAGGAGTTGCGGAATAAGCGGAGACTGGCGAAGGACGAGGTGACGATGCGCGTCGGGAATGGTTCCAAGGTCGATGTGATCGCCGTCGGCACGCTACCTCTACATTTACCTACGGGATTAGTTTTAAACCTCAATAATTGTTATTTAGTGCCAGCTTTGAGCATGAACATTGTATCAGGATCTCGTTTAATACGAGATGGCTACTCATTTAAATCCGAGAATAATGGTTGTTCTATTTATATGAGAGATATGTTTTATGGTCATGCTCCGATGGTGAATGGTTTATTCTTAATGAATCTCGAGCGTAATGCTACACATATTCATATTGTGAGTACCAAATGATGTAAGGTTGATAATGATAGTCCCACATACTTGTGGCACTGCCGCCTTGGTCACATAGCTGTCAAACGCATGAAGAAGCTCCATGCAGATGGACTTTTAGAGTCTCTTGATTACGAATCATTTGACACGTGCGAACCATGCCTCATGGGTAAAATGACCAAGACTCCGTTCTCAGGAACAATGGAGCGAGCAACCAACTTATTGGAAATCATACATACTGATGTGTGCGGTCCAATGAGTGTTGAGGCTCGCGGTGGCTATCGTTATGTTCTCACCCTCACTGATGACTTGAGTAGATATGGGTATGTCTACTTAATGAAACACAAGTCTGAGACCTTTAAAAAGTTCAAGGAATTTCAGAGTGAGGCTGAGAATCAACGTGACAGGAAAATCAAGTTCTTGCGATCAGATCGTGGGGGAGAATACTTGAGTCACGAATTTGGCACACACTTAAGAAAATGTGGAATAATTTCACAACTCACGCCACCTGGAACACCTCAGCGTAATGGTGTGTCCGAACGTCGTAATCGCACTCTATTAGATATGGTGCGATCTATGATGTCTCTTACCGATTTACCGCTATCATTTTGGGGCTATGCTTTAGAGACTGCCGCATTCACTTTAAATAGGGCCCCGTCGAAATCCATTGAGACGACACCGTATGAATTATGGTTTGGGAAGAAACCTAAGCTGTCGTTTCTAAAAGTTTGGGGATGCGATGCTTATGTCAAGAAACTTCAACCTGAAAAGCTCGAACCCAAGTCGGAAAAATGCGTCTTCATAGGATACCCTAAAGAAACTGTTGGGTATACCTTCTACCTCAGATCCGAAGGCAAGATCTTTGTTGCCAAGAATGGGTCCTTTCTAGAGAAAGAGTTTCTCTCGAAAGAAATAAGTGGGAGGAAAGTAGAACTTGATGAAGTATTACCTCTTGAACCGGTAAGTGGCGCAGCTCAAGAAAATGTCCCTGAGGTGCCTGCACCGACTAGAGAGGAAGTTAATGATGATGATCATGAAGCTTCAGATCAAGTTACTACTGAACTTCGTAGGTCCATGAGGACACGTTCCGCACCAGAGTGGTACGGCAACCCTGTCTTGGAAATCATGTTGTTAGACAACGGTGAACCTTCGAACTCTGAAGAAGCGATGGCGGGCCCGGATTCCAACAAATGGCTGGAAGCCATGAAATCCGAGATAGGATCCATGTATGAAAACGAATTGTGGACTTTGACTGACTTGCCCGATGATCAGCGAGCCATAGAAAATAAATGGATCTTTAAGAAGAAGACAGACGCGGATGGTAATGTGACCATCTATAAAGCTCGGCTTATCGCTAAGGGTTATCGACAAGTTCAAGGGGTTGACTACAATGAGACTTTCTCACCCGTAGTGAAGCTGAAGTCCGTCCGAATCACGTTAGCAATTGCCGCATTCTATGATTATGAGATATGGCAAATGGACGTCAAAACGGCATTCCTTAATGGTTTCCTTAAGGAAGAATTGTATATGATGCAGCCGGAAGGTTTTGTCGATCCTAAGAATGCTGACAAAGTGTGCAAGCTCCAACGCTCGATTTATGGGCTGGTGCAAGCATCTCGGAGTTGGAACATTCATTTTGATGAGATGATCAAAGCGTTTGGGTTTATGTAGACTTATGGAGAAGCCTGCATTTACAAGAAAGTGAGTGGGAGCTCTGTAGCATTTCTCATACTGTATGTGGATGACATACTGTTGATGGGAAATGATATAGAATTCTTGGAGAGCATAAAGGCCTACTTGAACAAGTGTTTTTCAATGAAGGACCTTGGAGAAGCTGCTTATATATTAGGCATCAAGATCTATAGAGATAGATCGAGATGCCTCATTGGTCTTTCACAGAGTACGTACCTTGACAAGATATTCAAGGAGTTCAAAATGGATCAGTCAAAGAAGGGGTTCTTGCCTGTATTGCAAGGTACGAGATTGAGCACGGCTCAATGCCCGACCACGGCAGAAGATAGAGAAAAGATGAGTGTCGTCCCCTATGCCTCGGCCATAGGGTCTATCATGTATGCTATGCTGTGTACCAGACCTGATGTAAACCCTGCCGTAAGTTTGGTAGGAAGGTACCAAAGTAATCCCGGCATGGAACACTGGACAGCGGTCAAGAATATCCTGAAGTACCTGAAAAGGACTAAGGACATGTTTCTCGTTTATGGAGGTGACGAAGAGCTCGTCGTAAAGGGTTACGTCGATGCTAGCTTCGACACAGATCTGGATGACTCTAAGTCACAAACCGGATACGTGTATATTTTGAATGGTGGGGCAGTAAGATGGTGCAGTTGCAAGCAAAGCGTTGTGGCGGGATCTACATGTGAAGCGGAGTACATGGCAGCCTCGGAGGCAGCATAAGAAGTAGTCTGGGTGAAGGAGTTCATTACCGACCTAGGAGTCATACCCAACGCGTCGGGCCCGATGACTCTCTTCTGTGACAACACTAGAGCTATTGCCCTTGCCAAGGAGCCCAGGTTTCACAGGAAGACCAGGCATATCAAGCGTCGCTTCAACTCCATTCGTGAAAGTGTTCAAAATGGAGACATAGAGATTTGTAAAGTACATACGGACCTGAATGTAGCAGATCCGTTGACTAAACCTCTCCCTAGAGCAAAACATGATAAACACCAGAACTGCATGGGTGTTCGATTCATCATAATGTAACTAGAATATTGACTCTAGTGCAAGTGGGAGACTGTTGGAAATATGCCCTAGAGGCAATAATAAAATGGTTATTATTATATTTCTTTGTTCATGATAATTGTCTATTGTTCATGCTATAATTGTGTTATCCGGAAATCGTAATACATGTGTGAACACATAGACCACAACACGTCCCTAGTGAGCCTCTAGTTGACTAGCTCGTTGATCAAAAGATAGTCATGGTTTCCTGACTATGGACATTGGATGTCATTGATAACGGGATCACATCATTAGGAGAATGATGTGATGGACAAGACCCAATCCTAAGCTTAGCTCAAAGATCGTGTAGTTCGTTTGTTGTAGCTTTTCTGAATGTCAAGTATCATTTCCTTAGACCATGAGATTGTGCAACTCCCGGATACCGTAGGAGTGCCTTGGGTGTGCCAAACGTCACAACATAACTGTGTGACTGTAAAGGTACATTACAGGTATCTCCGAAAATGTCTGTTGGGTTGGCATGAATCGAGACTGGGATTTGTCACTCCGTATGACGGAGAGGTTTCTCTGGGCCCACTCAGTAATGCATCATCATAATGAGCTCAATGTGATCAAGTGGTTGATCACCAGATCATGCATTACGGTACGAGTAAAGTGACTTGCCGGTAACGAGACTGAACAAGGTATTGGGATACCGACGATCGAGTCTCGGGAAAGTAACATACCGATTGACAAAGGGAATTGTATACGGATTGATTGAATCCTCGACATCGTGGTTCATCTGATGAGATAATCATGGAGCATGTGGGAGCCAACATGGGTATCCAGATCCCGCTATTGGTTATTGACCAGAGAGGCTTCTCAGTCATGTCTGCATGTCTCCCGAACCCGTAGGGTCTACACACTTAAGGTTCGGTGACGCTAGGGTTGTAGAGATATTAGCACACGGTAACCCGAAAGTTGTTCGGAGTCCTGGATGAGATCCCGGACGTCACGAGGAGTTCCGGAATGGTCCGGAGGTAAAGATTTGTATATAGGAAGTCCAGTTTTGGCCATCGAGAAGGTTTTGGGGGTCACCGGTATTGTACCGGGACCACCGGAAGGGTCCCGGGGCCCACCGGGTGGGGCCACCTATCTCGGAGGGCCCCATGGGCTGAAGTGGGAGGGGAACCAGCCTCTAGTGGGCTGGTGCGCCCCCCCCCCTTGGGCCTCCCCCTGCGCCTAGGGTTAGAAACCCTAGGGGTGGGGGCGCCACCCTTGCCTTGGGGGGCAAGGCACCCCCCTTGGCCGCCGCCCCCCCTAGGATATTGGATCTCCTAGGGCCGCCCCCCCTAGGCACCCTATATATAGTGGGGGGAGGGTTGCGCACCCAAGCCCTGGTCTCTCCCTCTCCCTCCCGTGACACTCCTCCATCTCCCTTGCGCTTGGCGAAGCCCTGCTGAGATCACCGTTGTTTCCACCACCACGCCGTCGTGCTGCTGGATCTTCGTCAACCTCTCCTTCCCCCTTGTTGTATCAAGTTGGAGGAGACGTCTTCCCAACCATACGTGCGTTGAACGCGGAGGTGTTGTCCATTCGGCACTTGGTCATCGGTGATTTGAATCACGTCGAGTACGACTCCATCAACCCCGTTCTCTTGAACGCTTCCGCTCGTGATCTACAAGGGTATGTAGATGCACTCCTCTCTCCCTCGTTGCTAGATGACTTCATAGATGGATCTTGGTGATGCGTAGAAAATTTTAAAATTCTGCTACGTTCCCCAACAGCGCCCCCTGCCTCGTGGCCGCCTCGTTCGTTTCTTGACGTCCACTCCAAGTCTTCTGGATCACGTTTGTTCCAAAAATCATGTTCCCGAAGGTTTCATTCCGTTTGGACTCCATTTGATATTCCTTTTCTACGAAACACTAAAATAGGCAAAAAAACAGCAATTTGGGCTGGGCCTTCGGTTAATAGGTTAGTCTCAAAAATAATATAAAAGTGTAAAATAAATCCCATTAACATCCAAAACAGATAATATAATAGCATGGAACAATAAAAAATTATAGATACGTTGGAGACGTATCAAAATGCATCATAACGCAATATCAAAACATTGAACTAGATTCAACTTCACAAGATTAATAGTAACAAGATTTATCTCATGTCCTCAAGAACATAACGAACTATTCACAACAAATCATATTCATCATGATTAGTGGAGATGAATATATGACTAACAATATGAACATATGAATCTTTCATCGATAGAACTTCTAAGCATCAATTATAAGTAGCAATCAACACTAGAAACCACTCTCATATGGCGATGTGTGAAGAAAGTTCATAGAATAGAGAGATGAGGTGAAGGGGGTTGATGGAGATGACGGTGTTGATAAAGATGATGATCGCAATGGTGATCAAAGTGTTGGTGATGGTCATGGCTTCGAATCCCCCCTCCCGAGGGATGGATCTCTTGCAGAATCAACTTGTCGAAGGGCAAAAGTGCTCCGCCTCGTAGCGGCGACGAAAAAACCCTAGAAAAAATTCATGTATGTTTTAGGTCAGATGTGATTTTATGGCAAAAGGGCGTCGGAAGGTGGTGGCCAGGGGCCATGGCCTGCGGTTCCATATCTTCAGGAAAAAATCAGTAAAAGTTTCATCGCTTTTGGAGCTCCCAAAAAATACCTTTTATTTTGTTGTATTTTTTACTCTGATTTCCAACTTTCCAGTAATTTCCTGAAATTTTTCCTCTCCGTGTATTATATGCAAATCAGTGGGAAAGAGGCATTAGAATTCAGCAATAATGTGCAAAATATCATTAATAAAGAGTAAATTGTAACAAGAAATAGTGATGCAGAATGGCTGTATCATTCCCCTATTTCATTTACATGCATTAAAGGTGCTTCTCCCGATGCTTACCTAGTCCATTGTTAATGGGCAGGGATATTTATGGTTTAGAAAAAATACAGTTATGTTCCTATTTGATTTAATCATCTTATCAACAAATTTAACACAAGCAGTCAATGTATAAGCTTATAAATATGTTGTTATTTTACATCTATACTTATTGTAGTATTTTTCTCACCTTCAGAACATTCAAAATAATAAATTTACAATGATATACCTATATTTGTAAATGTCAAGCTAGAGAACTATTTTACGAGTCATTTTAATTTTTTGTTAGCCGGATGTCCTTTGTGTGGTGCATTGTCACATGTTATCGTTGAACATCTTGATATATGTTCTCCCGTGCTAATATGTAAATGAAAATCCTAATAAATATGTTAGAGTAGGATTGCTAGCTTAGCTGAAGCTGTTGTAATATTCTAGAGTGTGTAATGTGCCTAAAGCATAGATAAGTAATTTTTCCTTGGTCCATTCTTCTCGTTGTTGTTAGCCATTACCCTTTTTTTGACTTTTTCCATGGTCAAATATTTTGCTTATGCTTTAATGTAGATGTGGTTACAGTTATGGACTGGAGAACTAAGAAGTTTGGAGATATCAGGAGGATGATAATGAAGATCTGCAAGGCGTACAAAATTGAAAGATTTGAGTTTGTCTTCCGAGGTCCTTCAAGCCTGGAGTGTGGGCTATCGTGTCAGCTTACTGATCGTCTTCATAAAGAAGATGTAATGGCCAAACAACAATCAAGGGTCAATTGTCTCAGAGCCAAAACCAAATTTGTTGTTTGAGAGTAGTAGATGACACTTTGTTTACAAGGAAACAAGAAGTGCATGGTAAGGTGGAGACCTTTTATACTAGCCTATAGTTAGCCTAGGATCATACTGATTGCAGCAATCTTGAATCATGTGCCCAGGAAGGCGTCGAACCAAATGAATGAGTGTCTAATGAGGCCATTTGAGCATAGAAGGTTGTTGGGGCCCTATTCTCCATGGGGTCATCGAAGTCGCCTGATGCTCACATTTTTAATCTTGGATTTTGTCATAGGCATTGGGAGCCGAGCAGGGAACATGTTACTGTTGTTCTTGGTTTCTTGAATTGTAGGCATATGCCAGAAGTTGTTAATAAGATGGTGATTGTGATGATTATGAATTAAAATAGAAAATCATAATATTGCCCAACATAGACTAATCTCCTTACTTAACGTTATATACAAGATTTATTCTAAGGTGTCGACTAATAGTTTGAGAGAGCCTTAGATGAGATAACTGCGGAAGAACAAAGGTTTTTTGTGTCCGGCGTTGATCTTTGATAACATCTTGATGGTGTGTGAATGCATCCACTCTATGAGAAGAAAAAGGGCGAACAAGGGTGGTATGTGCTAAAGACACGATGAAAGCCTACGGTCGAGTGGAGTGGAGTTACTTGTAACAAAATGTGCAGTAGCTAGACTTCGATGAAGCATGGATTCCATTGGTCATGAGATGTGTACCCAAAGTGTGTTTCATGGTTAAAGTCAACTGGGGGAGCTACTACCCGCATTTTATCCCTCAAGGGGAGTTCGGTCGGGGGTATTTCACCCCACTTGCTCTTGATACGTGAAGAAGATTATCATTTGCAGTAAAGAACTATGATGGAGGCTGGATTGATAGAGGTATTTGTGTCAGCTATAGAGCTCCTTGGATCTTCCATTTTCTATTTGTTGATGAGTAGCTGGTTTTCATGAAATTGATTGTTGGATTGTGTCGCAAGTAAATGAAATCCTTAAGGACTATTTCATGAGGTAGGGCCAGAGTGCCCATAAATCGGAGAGTTTAATCTACTTTAGCCCAAATTGTGGTGCCTCTTCTTGGAGAGGGGCTAAAAAGATACTACAAATAAGTAGGGCTAGAGTGCCAATAAATTGAAGAGTTCAATCTACTTTATGCAAGTGGCAGGTTGTCCTTTGTGTGGTCATGAGGATGAGTTGTTGTACCACTTCTTGCGGGTACGCGACCTTGAGTGTCTTTTCTGGCAGGCGGACAAGGACCATCTCAACTTAAGTCATGGAGGCTTCACCCAGTAATTTGGGCGACATGGTTTTTTGATGCAAACATTATAGCAAAGATAGATGTGACAGTGTGTACCATGGTCATGTGGGAAACTTGGCATAGTCAGGGTAATCACACTCATGGAGAGATCTAATACCAGCCTTGTAAATCAATGGTTTTTGTTTAGGGAGGATAAATCAGATGAACAACAAATTGTTGTAAGATGAGTGCCACATGATGAGGGGTGGATCAAATTCAATACAGATGGAGCTCTATAGGATGCCAATCATCGAGGAGGAAGAGGGAGGGGGTGTCGTAGAGCACAAATCATAATTGTGTTTTTCTTTACAACAAGGTGTGCTCGTTATGATGATATCATTGATCCTTTTACTGTCGAGTTGATGGTGTGCCGAGATGCTCTTCACGTAGCGGCTAACCATGGGTTGCAACACTTCCTGATAGAGATGAATTGTCAAGTTGTTCTGGACTGGAGATGAGATGTCTAGCTCACAATTTCTACGGTTTTAGGCTTGTTTTCACAAGCGTGGCACTAATAGTGTGACCCATTATGTGCAGGCTCTTACTGTAAACACATTTGTTTCAACCTTTGATGTTATTATTGGCTTTCTGGTTGTTCAGATATACATCCGCTTGATGAATACAAAAAAGAGCCTATTGGGGCGGCGCTACAAAATCAAATTTAACGGCAAACTGGGAAAACTTGAGACGCAAATTTCACATGTGCAATTGTAATATTGGCATCTTTTTTGTTTCATGCTACCACACCACCCAATTCACCCCCTTGAACAAATACCCGATGCTGGTTTACAGGTTAGTTATGAGATTGTTTTTGAGACACGCCATGTTTTTTATCTGCAAATACATTCCAGGTTTTTAAAATATTGGAATATAGGAAAATAATTAAAATTTACATGTTGGAATCCTACCTGACAAATGAGCCTTGTATACTCTTGAACAAGATAATGCGTCAGGTTTCAAAACCCAGCTAGCACATTTAAAGTAGGAACGAATCTAGTAGCAGTGCCATGCTCCAAAATTGCAAAATACATTTTACTATGTACTTAATACTAAATAACTGACGGGTTAATGTTTTTTAATAAGAATGTCTTCTCGTTCGAGCTTGTGTGGTTCGAGAGACAAGGGTTCTTAGATACTGTTGTCAGAGTATGGGCAAAGGATGCAGGAGGTAAAACTGCATTTGAGCGTTGGCAGAATAAAATTAGGCACTTGAGAAGCTTCCTACGAGGGTGGGCTAAACATCTTAGTGGGGTTTATAAGATTGAGAAGGAACAGCTCCTTTCGCTTATTCAGTCCCTGGATGTAAAAGCTGAGAACATGATCCTACCAGCCTCGGAGCTTCAGGCGAAGCTCGATGCGGAAATGAGGCTGAAAGAGCTACTTCGTGAGGAAGAATTAAAGTGGGCGCTTCGGGCCAAGGTCCGACGGGTCGTCCAGGGGGACGCGAACACACAATTTTTTCACATGATTGCTAATGGCAAGCATAGAAAGAAGAAAATCTTTCAGCTTGAGCAAGATGAGGGAACGATTCTTGGTTAGGAAAACTTAAAGCTGCATATCATTGAGTATTACAAGCAGTTGTTTGGACCTCCAGAGGAGAACTGGGTGTCGCTGGATGAGTCTAGGATTGAGGATGTGCCTCAACTGACAGCTGTTGAGAATGATATCTTAATTGCTCCTTTCTTTGAGAAAGAGGTATTTGAGGCCATTTCCCAGATGAAGAATAATAAGGCTCCTGGCCCGGATGGTTTCCCGGTCGAGTTTTACAAGAAATGTTGGCACATTATTAAAGGAGATCTATTGCCTTTGTTCAATGATCTTTTCGCTAGTCAGCTTCACCTTTTTAAGCTGAATTTTGGGACGATAACACTTCTTCCCAAGAAGACAGAGGCAGTGCGGATTGAGCAATTTCGGCCAATCTGTCTTCTTAATGTGAGTTTCAAAATTTTTACCAAGGTCGGAACGAATAGGCTCACACGGATTGCGCATACTGTGGTGCAACCTACTCAATCTGTTTTCATGCCGGATAGGAACATTCTTGAAGGGGTGGTGGTCCTGCATGAAACGCTCCATGAAATTCACTCGAAAAAACTGGATGGAGTGGTTTTTAAGGTGGATTTCGAGAAGGCGTATGATAAAGTCAAATGGACCTTTCTACAACAAGCCTTACGTATGAAGGGTTTTGACGAAGCTTGGAGGCGCCAAGTTGAATCTTTGACGCAAAAAGGGAGTGTTGGAATTAAAGTGAATGACGATATAGGTCATTATTTCCAGACACACAAGGGCCTGAGGCAAGGTGATCCAATGTCTCCTATCCTCTTCAACATTGTTGTTGATATGTTGGCAATCTTGATAGGAAGGGCAAAGGAGGCAGGACAAGTAGGTGGCTTGGTGCCTCATCTTGTAGATGGTGGTGTGTCCATTCTGCAGTACGCCGATGATACAATCATTTTTATGGAGCACGACTTGGTTAAGGCGAGAAATATGAAACTGGTATTGTGCCTATTTGAGCAATTGTCCGGTCTGAAGATCAACTTCAATAAAAGTGAGTTGTTCTGTTTTGGTAGAGCCAAAGAGGAACAAGATGCTTACAAGCAACTGTTTGGCTGCAATTTGGGGACTCTTCCGTTCACTTACCTTGGTATCCCCATTCACCATCGTAAGTTAACTAATAGTGAATGGAAGTGTATCGAGGATCGGTTTGAGAAGAAACTGAGCTGCTGGAAGGGCAAACTTATGTCATATGGAGGCCGATTGATTCTTATTAATTCGGTGCTCACGAGTTTGCCTATGTTTCTCTTATCCTTTTTTGAGGTTCCGGTTGGAGTTAGGAAAAGACTGGACTTCTATCGGTCTCGTTTCTTCTGGCAGAGCGATGAAACTAAGAGAAAGTATCGCCTAGCCAAATGGGATGTCATCTGCCGACCAAAAGACCAAGGGGGTCTTGGGGTTGAGAACCTTGAGGTTAAGAATAGATGCCTTCTAAGTAAGTGGCTTTATAAGTTATCTGCCGAGACTGAGGCAACTTGGGCGCAGATTCTTCGTAACAAGTATCTGTACTCTAAAACCTTGTCGCAGGTGACGGCTCGACCCACTGATTCGCCCTTCTGGAAGGGGTTAATGAGGGTCAAAGCTACTTTCTTTAACAGAACAAAGTTTGTTGTCGGTGATGGCAATAACACTCGATTCTGGGAAGATACCTGGCTAGGTGATGCACCACTGGCACTCTAGTATCCGGCGCTTTATCGCATTGTGCAGCGACGGGATGCTCTGGTTGCAACGAGTCTGCAATCTGCTCCTCTTAACATCCAATTTAGGAGGGTGCTTGTGGGTGACCGGTGGGAGGCTTGGATTCATCTGGTGAGTAGACTCATGAAGGTTCAGCTTACTCATCAGCCCGATCAGTTGTATTGGAAGCTTACTAAATCTGGTAAATTCACAGTCAAGTCGATGTACATTGATGTCAACAATTCTAGTGTAATTCCTAGTTCCAAACACGTTTGAAAAGTTAAGGTTCCTCTCAAAATTAAAGTGTTTATGTGGTTTATGCATAAACAAGTCATTCTAACGAAAGATAATTTGATTAAGCGCAACTGGACAGGATCTACTAGGTGTAGTTTCTGTGATCGGGATGAAACTATCAAGCATCTTTTCTTTGAGTGCCCGATGGCGAGGGTGTTGTGGCGCTCGGTGCAGATTGCCTTTAACATTACTCCTCCGAATTCGGTCAGGTCGTTGTTTGGAACGTGGCTGGTTGGTATAGAGGCCGAAACAGCTAGACAAATTCATGTGGGAGCATGTGCGTTGTTATGGGCAATTTGGAACTGCAGAAATGACTTGGCTTTTAACAGAACAACAACTATTCATTTTTTGCAGGTTCTCTTCCGGGCTACTGCGCTAATCCGTACGTGGTCATTACTCACTCCGACGGAGGTCAGGGCGTGTTTGGTTACTGGATCTGTCCGGTGGGAGATGGTAGCGCGGGATTTATTCAACCGGTTTGGATGGCGGTCATGTAATAGGATAGGCGCGTAGTTTACCTATCTCTCTTTACTATGCCAGCCGGTTGTGGTTTTTGGGCCTTGTTTTATTTTGCTTGCTCTGTGTGAGCCAGTATCCTTTGTTGCAGCACTTTGCAAGACATTGTTGAACTACTTTATTTATTTATAAATGTGGCCGTATGCATCTGTCTGATGCAGAGGCCGGGGAAACCCCCCTTTTCGAAAAAAATGTTTTTTAAGACTATTTGTCGAGATTATAACGAAGTTTACGCCCAACTTAAAAAAAATGCATGTCAATTACTCTGCTTCAGCATGTCAAATCTTTAGCAATCTCTTCTGGTAGCATGGCGATTTTTTCTTCATAGAACATAAGAAATCTTTTACAATAGCATGGCAAATAGTATACCACTTATAGCATGACAATTCTTGGGTATTCGTTGGGAGAGATTTTCTGAGGGAACACTCTTCGACTCAGAAACATTCTTCGATTGCGATGTTCGTTCAAAACGAGCCTCCTGTATGGAACGATAATTCGCTCTTTTAGCCTCCAAATATTTCCCTTGAGGGAACGTTAGCACAGTATCTTGACACCTGCATCATTATCTGAGAATCGCAATTTTGCTAGCTGGGTTTTGAAACCCAGTTAGCTCTTTTAGCCTCCAAATATTTCCCTTGAGGGTCCAAAAAAAATGGAGTACCTGAGAATCACAAATTTGCATCTGTAAGAACATTCGAGCACGGCTAGCCTGAAAGTCTGGCGCTATCCAGCCAGCTAGCGCTCTTTACCCTACACATATCCGAGGAGGACAGCGCAGCAGCATCGCCGCCGCCCGCCGGGGGTCGCTGTTAAGCTGCCGTTGCATCAACAATAATGCTCCGTGGAGCATCGCTTGGTACTTATCCCACGGCGGCGCGCGACGGTGACTACGGAACTGCGTGTGTACCACGAGGGCAGGGGGCGGCGCTGTCGCACGAGGCCCTTCACGTGGACGCGCACCCCCGGCATCTAGTCGGAGGATGCGGATGGGTACCCTTTCCAGTTCGAGCAAGATGCGATGCGGGCGGGCCACGAGGGGGTCCTCTCCTCCGTCGTCGTGCCGAGATGCGCGACGTATGCCAAACCTGACCACCCGCCGCCACGGCGACGGCGACGCCCGAGATTCTGAGACAGAACCTAGTGGCGGGCTGACCGGCCGGCCGGAGAGCCACTGGTGGATGGATGCATGTGCCGATGCTTACCCGGCCGAAAGCTCAGTTTCCAGAGCGTGTGAACTGTGGAGAAACACCACGGCGCGGGAGAGGGAGATGCGGCTTCCGCTGCACCCCGCGCCGCGCATGAACAGTACGCTGGGCGCACGTGAGGGCGTCCGACTGGGCATGTACACCTGGCCTACTCTGCGTGCGTTGCTCAACGGTGACAAAGCATGGTTGGAAAATGCTCACTCCGCTCACAAATACTATGTTTTGGATATTTTAGCATGAACTGCATATGTACTGGACTGAAATGAGTGAATTGTTTATATACTCCCTCCGTTTCTTTTTTACTCTGCATATAAGATTTCATTGAAGTCAAACTACGCTAATTTTGACCAAATTTATATTAAAAAATATCAATATTTACAATATTAAAGATATTTATATTATGAAAATTTCCATTTCATGATGCATCTAATGATATTGATTCCATATTGTGAGAGTTGATATTTTTCCTACAAAGTTGGTCAAACTTTACGATGTTTGACTTCAGAAGAATTTTATATGCAGACTAAAAAGAAATTAAGGGAGTACATCCGATTCAAAAAATAAGAACATTTTATATTTGTGAATGGAGGGAGTAGTATTTGCTGGTTGGAGTGGTGGAGCAGACTCCTCTCATTTCCTCCTCTAACCCTAGGTGGCTAAGGCAAACTTTCCTTCCAAATTTCACCGGCATGTGGATTGACCTCCCCTCGACCTTTCGTTCCTGCGGCCGGTGGCAGGGAGAAGAATCTCGATGCCTCTGCTTCGCTTAGTAGTTTAGGTTAGAGTTTTTTAGTCCTTGCGGGTATGGCGCTTAGGTGTATGGTGATACGTCTCCATCGTATCTACTTTTCCAAACTCTTTTGTCCTTATTTTGGACTTTAATTTGCATGATTTGAAAGAAACTAACCCGGACTGACGTTGTTTTCAGCAGAATTACCTTGGTGTTATTTTTATGCATAAATAAAAGTTTTTGGAATGACCTGAAACTTCACGAAGAATATTTTTGAAATAAATAAAAATATTAGCGAAAGAATCAACCGGAGGGGACCCACCGGTTGTCCACAAGGGTGGAGCCCCCCCCCCAGGGAGCGCCCCCCTGCCTTGTGGGTCCCCTAGACCTCCACCGACCTCAACTCCAACTCCCTACATTCACGTTCGGGGAGAAAAAATCAGAGAGAAGGATTCATCGCATTTTACGATACGGAGCCGCCGCCACCTCATGTTCTTCATCGGGATGGCAGATCTGGAGTCCGTTCAGGGCTCCGGAGAGGGGAAATCGTCGCCATCATCATCACCAACCTTCCTCCATCACTAGTAGAAAAAGGGCCTTCAGTCCCGGTTCATAAGGGCCTTTAGTCCCGGTTCTGGAACCGGGACTAAAGGGTCGGTACTAATGCCTCTCCCTTTAGTCCCGGTTCAATCCAGAACCGGGACTAAAGGGCGCGGCCACGTGGAGCTCCACCTTTAGTCCCACCAACCGGGACTAAAGGAAATTTTATGAATTTTTTTGAATTTTTTTATTTTCAATTTCTGAATTATTTTAACTCTAGTCTGTAATCACACCCCTCATCACTTCTCAATTTATCCTCTAATCACCCCTCATCATTCCAAATCATCTAACTTCCCACGGTCCCATCCTCCCACTCCCCCAGCCTGAGCACGCTTAACTTCCGTCTATTTCTCCCTCGCTCCAGTCTGCACTTGTTGTTTTTTCCTGACAATACTAAGATGTCAATCCTATTACCTTCAGGAATTTTGCTTGACATGAAGTGACACATTTCATAGTTGTTATTTTGAAACTATTGTTCTAAAAAACAATAATTATTTAGTAACACTAATATTTCTTGAATAATTAGTTTGACCATTGTTTGACCACAGTTTGACCATAGTTTGACCTGATTTGACCAAAATTGAAATAACAGAAATAATTATTTAGTAACACTAATATTCTAGAATAATTAGTATGACCATTGTTTGACCATAGTTTGCCCACTGTTTGAATTTTTTTTTGATTTTTTTCACTCTCAAATTCGGGTGTAACTTTTCGAGTAGATAATTTTTCATATAAAAAACTTTTTCATCCGAGTTAGTATGCCAAAGTTATGCCCATTTTTACAAATTTCAAAGAGATTTTGCAAATAAAGTCAAAATTCACATTTGCAAATTTTCCCAACAACTAGACCACATATCACATGGGAAACTTATTTTCTTTTACTTTTTTGACATTTCCATCATTTTCTTTTATTTTTTTTAAAACTGAAAAGGCGATCCACAGGGGGGGTAGAGTTTGAAAATGGGACCTTTAGTACCGGTTCGTGGCCTGAACCGGGACTAAAGGTCCCATTTTCATTAGTCCCGGTTCGTGCCTCAAACCGGGACTAAAGGTCTAATCTTTAGTCCCGGTTTGAGGCACGAACCGGGACCAATGGTTGTGGGCCAGGAGCGAGGCCCATTGGTCCCGGTTCTGGACTGAACCGGGACTAATGGGCTGACCCGGCCTGGACCAAAGCCCTGTTTTCTACTAGTGCATCACCAATTTCATGATGCTCACCGCTGTGCGTGAGTAATTCCATCGTAGGTTTGCTGGATGGTGATGGGTTGGATGAGATTTATTATGTAATCGAGTTAGTTTTGTTAGGGTTTGATCCCTAGTATCCACTATGTTCTGAGATTGATGTTGCTATGACTTTGCTATGCTTAATGCTTGTCACTAGGGCCCGAGTGCCATGATTCCAGATCTGAACCTATTATATTTTCATGAATATATTTGTGTTCTTGATCCTATCTTGCAAGTTGTAGACACCTATTACGAGTTGTGATCCGCATACCCCAAGCTGACAATAATTGGGATTCTTTCCGGTGATTACCGTAGTTTGAGGAGTTCATGTATTCACTAAGTGCTAATGATTTGGTCCAGTTCTCTATTAAAAGGAGGCCCTAATATCCCTTAGTTTCCATTAGGACCCCGCTGCCACGGGAGGGTAGGACAAAAGATGGCATGCAAGTTCTTTTTCATAGGCACGTATCACTATATTCGAAATACATGCCTACATTATATTGATGAATTGGAGCTAGTTCTGTGTCACCCTAGGTTATAACGATTGCATGATGAATGCCATCCAACATAATTATCCATCATTGATCCATTGCCTGCGAGCTTTTCACATATTGACCTTTGCTACGTTACTTTGCCGTTGCCACTGTTACAATTGCTACAAAACTGCTACTACTCACTTTTGCCACTGTTACCGTTACTTCCATACTACTTTGCTGCAGATAGTAAGTCTATTAGGTGTGGCTGAATTGACAACTCAGCTGCTAATACTTGAGAATATTCTTTGGCTCCCCTTGTGTCGAATCAATAAATTTGGGTTGAATACTCTACCCTCGAAAACTGTTGCGGTCCCCTATACTTGTGAGTTATCAAGACCCTTTTCTGGCGCCGTTGCCAGGAGCATAACTCTATTCTCTGAGTCACTTGGGATTTATATCTGTTGATCACTATGAAGAATCTAAAAGATCCAAGAACCAAGATTTTTCCCTGTACTATGAGGGGAGGTAAGGAACTGCCATCTAGCTCTGCACTTGATTCACCTTCTGTTTTGAGTAAGCTTGCGACACCTACACCTGCTATTGATTCTGATATGTTGCATGTTATCGATGATGCTACTTCTGCTATGAATGATGCTTATGATGCTACTATTTGCTTGATAAAACTGTGCCACTGGGTGAATTACTTGATGAACATCTTTCTAGAGTTAGAAATTTTGATTATGCTGAAGATGATGATATTTCTGAAACTGATGAAATTACTGAAATTGGAAACTTTGAAACACATGTTAGACCTAGCTCTCCTAGATATGAATTGCCTATTATACCTGAGGGTTATGTTATGGATGGAGAGGTAGCTAGGAAATTTCTTGCTTGTAAGGATAGAGATGATCTTAAGAAATTATTATGCAAGTGGAAAGAAAAATCTTTGAATGCTAGAATGCAATATGATCCTAAGTTTGCTACTTCACCTATCTTTGTTACTGATAAGGATTATGAATTCTCTGTCAACCCTGAGTTAATTACTTTGGTTGAATCCAATCCTTTCCATGGTTATGACTTATGAATCTGAAACTGTTGTGGCACATCTTACTAAATTGAATGATATAGCCATCATATTTGCTCATGAGGAAAAAAATTGCTATAACTATATTCTTAACTTGTTTCCTTTCTCGTTAAAGGGTGATGCTAAGTTATGGTTTAATTCTCTTGCTCCTGGTTGTGTGCGTAGTCCCCGGGATATGATTTATTACTTCTCTGAAAAATATTTCTCTGCTCATAAGAAACAAGTTGCTTTAAAGTAAATGTTTAACTTTGTGCAATTTGAAGAAGAGAGTCTCCCACAAGCTTGGCGGAGGCTTCTCTAATTACTTAATGCTTTGCCCGATCATCCTCTCAAGAAAAATGAAATACTTGATATCTTTTATAATGGACTAACCAATGCTTCTAGGGACCACGTAGATAGTTGTGTTGGTTGTGTTTTCAGGGAACGAACTGTTGAGCAAGCTGAATTGCTATTGAATAATATATTGAGTGATGATAATGATTGGACACTTCATGAACCAATTCCTAAGCCAACTCCGAAGAAAAGAGGTATTCTATTTCTCGGTCCTAAAGATATGTAAGAGGCAAAGAAATCTATGAAATAAAATGGTATTAAAGCTGAAGATGTTAAGAAATTACCGCCTATTGAAGAAATACATGGTCTTGATAACCCGACACAGGTAGTAGAGGTAAATTCTCTCTATAGATTTGATGAAGGTGATATTCCTCATAATAAGTCTGCCAGTCAATGCTTGGATGAGTTTGATAAGTTTATTATTAAACAAGAAAACTTCAATGCTTATGTTAGTAGACAATTGAAACGTAATGCTTACATGCTTGGCTGCTTGGGTAATTATATGAGTAGAACTGTTAGTGATCTGAAAATTGTTAGTAAGCATGCTTCCATGCTTAAAACTCAAGTAGAACAAGTACTTAAGGCACAAGATGATTTGCTCAATGAGTTGAATAGTAACAACAATGATAATGTTGTTAGAGTTATGACTAGAGGTGGTAAAATGACCCAGGAACCTTTGTATCCTGAGGGTCATCCTAAGAGAATTGAGCAAGATTCTAAGAGAATTAATAATGATGCACCTACTCCTAATAATAAAAAGAAAAATAAAACGTATAGGACTTTGCATGCTTCTAGTGAACTTGTTATAGACACACATCAGAATCCCAATGATATTTCTATTTCTGATGCTGAGACACATTCTAGTAAATAACATGAACCTAGTGACAATGTTGATGATGATGTTCATGTTGATGCTCAACCTAGAAATGATAATGATATGGAGGTAGAACGTACTGTTGATCTTAATAACCCACAGTCAAAGAATCAACGTTATGATAAGAGAGACTTCATTGCTAGGAAACATGGTAAAGAAAGAGAACCATGGGTGCAGAAACTCATGCCCTTTCCTCCTAAACCATCCAAGAAAAAGGATGGTGGAGATTTTGAGCATTTTGCTGAAATGATTAGACCTATCTTTTTGCATATGCGTTTGACTGATATTCTGAAAATGCCTCACCCTAGGTTATAACTATTGCATGATGAATGCCATCCGACCTAATTATCCATCATTGATCCATTGTGTACGAGCTTTTCACATATTGATCTTTGCTACGTTACTTTGTCGTTGCCACTGTTACAATTCCTACAGAACTGCTACTGTTACTTTTTCCACTATTACCATTATACTACTTTGCTACTAAATACTTTGCTACAGATATTAAGTCTTTCAAGGTGTGGTTGAATTGACAACTCAGATGCTAATACTTGAGAATATTCTTTGGCTCCCCTTGTGTTGAATCAATAAATTTGGGTTGAATACTCTACCCTCGAAAACGGTTGTGATCCCCTATACTTGTGGGTTGTCATATGGTGACGCTTCTTCCTCGTGTTTGTTTTTCGGGCTTTGATTCTCTTCGAGTTCATCCGTTTGGACGTAGTCGGCGGAGTTCCCGCGTAGATTCATGTCATCTCCTTGGGGTGGTGAGGCTAGAGTTTCTCGTCATGTGGCGAGATTTGGTCTCATGTGCTTCAGATCTATGTAAGGATTCAACAACAATGACTGTCTCTCCAGAGCGTTGGTCTTTAGGGGCACGTCCATGAAGACTTCCGAACTGTCATCGACAAGGTCAAGGCCGCTCCGGTAGGGGAGCCGTGACAGCGTCGCGTTGATAGCTCGTTCTGATGACAATAGTGGTCGCTCGATCATCTCGAAATCTCGATGTGGTTTTTATTATGTTTGAGATGCTTTGTATAGGGCCAGGGGCAGAGTGGGCCGAAAAAGATCTGGTTGTGAACTTGGCTATCTGTTTAGCTCTTCTGATGCTGGCACATAAACTTTTGTTTAAAGTGCTTATTGTTATTAAATGCAAGACTTATGTGGTTGTATTAGGCTATCTCCAAAGCAGATCACTGAACAGATGCTTAATTAAACATATCAAATATGCAATATATATTTTATTTTCCTTGGTTTTTTGTTTCTCTGACAACATTGATCAGGTGACAGCATGTTGAATAAGGTCTTTCTGGTCTCTCACTGCCTCGATGATGTTTGATCTGGCGTCAGGGAAGGGCCTTTAAGAGTTTGTATCCCTAGATCTGCTGGCTCTTTAGATCTTGGCAGGCGAGTCTTTCAAGGAGAGCTAATGGGTGGATATTAGTGTGGCCACTACGACATCTTCTTTTATGTTGTTCTGTGGCATGGTTCCGTTCCCCCAACCCTCTGAACCGGTGACAATGGAATACAAGTATGTACTGTGTGGGGTGATGCTTCAATCGATGTTGCTTCGGGATTTCTAGATCTTGTCCCAAGGGGCGAGTGCCCCTTTCCTTTATAATCAATTCAGTGCAATTTTCAATCTCCAGTCCGTGGCTTACAATCAAAGGAAGGAGGCTAGTATGACTTTCAACGTAATTTATTTTTGATCATTGTTACGTGTCCAGTTGTCTTTTCATTGTATTGACTATTGTTTCCTGTGATATTTATCATATCTAAGTTGTCATTTGGGTGTGTTTTCTTTAAAAAGAATAACCTAATAATTCTACTCATCTGTGTTGGAGATGAGCCGATGAACACACCGTCAGTCTAAGCATCATTGGCGGCTGGCTCGAAGGTGCCTGAGCCACCGGCGCCCGCCTCTCTGGCGTAGTTGCCGCGCTTGGAGTCCTCGTCTTCAAGGTCCCAAATAGGATGGCGCACTTGGTGTCATGGATGGACTCAAAGATCGCCTAGTGTGACGCCCTCGATTCAATCGTACACTAATCATACACGCAAATGTGTACGATCAAGATCAAGGACTCACGGGAAGATATCACAACACAACTCTAGACACAAATTGAAAATAATACAAGCTTTCTATTACAAGCCAGGGGCCTCGAGGGCTCGAATACATAAGTTCGAATACAGAAGAGTCAGCGAAAGCAACAATATCTGAGTACAGACATAAGTTAGACAAGGTTGCCTTAAGAAGGCTAGCCCAAAAGCAACAACGAACGAAAAGGCAAGGCCTCCTGCCTGGGAGCCTCCTAACTACTCCTAGTCGTCTGCGGTCTTCACGTAGTAGTAAGCATCCTCCGGGTAGTAGTAGTCATCAGTGGCGTCGTCTAGCTCCTGGGATCCGTCATTTGGTCGCAACAATCGGGTATGGGGAAAAAGGAGTAGCAAAGCAACCGTGAGTACTCATCCAAAGTACTCGCAAGACTTACATCAGATCTAAACTAAGTATGCATCTGTATCAAAGGAATGGGTTGTATCTGTGGACTAAACTGCAGAATGCCAGAAGGGAAGGGGAAATCCTAGCCTATCGAAGACTAGCATCTTCTGGAAACCACCATCTTGCAGCAACAGGAGGGAGTAGAGTAGCATAAAGTAAAGTAGCAGTAATGTTATCAACCTCGGCCAGAGATCCTTTCTCGACTCCCTACGAGAAAGCAATCCCAGGGCCATACTATCCAGTTATCATCTCATATCCAAGTCTCATCACAATCCATTTAACCTCACAAGTATCCAGTTCTAGTTGTATCGATCAGGATACAACTCCAAGTGTCCGTTACCGTAGGACAGGCTATTGATAGATGTTTTCTTCCCTGCAGGGGTGCACCAACTTACCCACCACGCTCGATTAACTCCGGCCGGACACACTTTCCTGGGTCATGCTCGGCCTCGGCCAAACAATACGCCGCAACCCGACCTAGGCTTAATAGAGAGGTCAACACGCCGGACTAAACCTATGCCCCCAGGGGTCATGGGCCATCGCCCCGGGAACTCCTGCACGTTGCGTGGGCGGCCGGTGAGCAGACCTAGCTACCTCCTTCAACAAGGCAGGAGCTTACACAGTCCAACCCGGCGCGCACCGCTTAGTCGCTGACGTCTATTAAGCTTCGGCTGATGCATATGACGCAGAACACCCATACTATGCCCACGTGATGGTTAGTGCTATCAGGCCAGAGGCCCCTCGGATTAAATATCCAAATCGTAGTGGATTAGGAACGCGCGGTAACGAGAAGAGACTCACGATCAATGTGACCCCGTCGCCCCGTCTCGAGTACTTGCGGCAAGGGCTAAGAATGCCCGGCCACGCCTCGTAAGTATCTCGCGGGCACCTTCTAGGTCAACCCAACTCCACATCACTCGCAATTAAGCTCGCGCGGGTACCCCTCAGGGTCGACCCGTCTTTAGTAACATGGCTCAGTGTAAAGTCATAGTAACCATAGTAATTGTGTGTCTAACACCAAGGGGAAAACCCGAGGAATCACCCCCGGTGAATCCCACTCAATGTTATCATCAAGGTGAACGTAAGAGGATCCACCCTCGAGGTTCACAATTGAGGGGTTGCACGACAGAGCGGTAACGGAAGTGGTTAAGGAGGCAATCACCCTCGATGACCTCGACCGTATAGCTACACTACAGAGATCTCATCAGGAGTGATGTATGAGGTTCACCCTCGGCACTCAATAGTAACTCTATAGTGTCGTACAACTAGGGGGTGATGTGCGGTGTCGGGGCCTGGACGTCGATCACGTTGATCGAGTCATCGAACATAAAGCGAGGCAACTGGGACAAGGTGGGGGTCACTGATGGATCACTAACCAACCTATACTAAGCAGTTTAGGATAAGTAGGTAAGGTATGAAATCAGGTAACAACAATAGGCTATGCATCAGAGTAGGATCATACAGAAAGCAGTAGTAGTTCTAATGCAAGCATGAGAGGGAAAGAAATGGGCGATATCAGAATGCTCAAGGGGGGTTTGCTTGCCTGGTTGCTCTGGCAAGGAGGGGTCGTCATCGACGTAGTCGATCACAGGGGCGTCATCGGACTCGGGGTCTACCGGAGAGAATAGGGGGAAGAAACAGTAAATATAAAGCAACATAGCACCATAAAGCATAACATGGCAATAAGATGTGCCGGATGTGACCTAACGTATGGCTACGCGATAAAGGTGAAGGGGGAAAACAACCGGGAATGTTTTCCCGGTTCTGGACCTGTGTCAGACAGATGACCGGAGGGGGAATGTTCCATGTTCAGATAGTTAGAGGCATCTGATAGGTAAACGGACCGCGTATTCGGATTCGTTGGATTTTTCTAAGAAACTTTCATATAGAAAACATTTCCATCCGAGTTACGGTTTAATTTCTATATGAATTTTCAAAGTTTAAACAATATTCCAGAATTATTTTAAATTAACAAAAAAGGAAAAATTGCATCAGCATGATGTCATAGTGACATCAACAGTCAGCAGGGCGGCTGACCAGGTCAAACCTGGCCTATGGGTCCAGTGGGACCTACATGTCAGCCTCTATTATTTTAACAGTGGATTAAAACTAAACTAGCGGAGATAATTAGAGGAGTGGGCCCCGGGCGTCAGTGAGTGTTTTAGGTTAACTAATCCTTTTTATTTATAAAATGTTATTAGACTAATATAACAGAGGGGGGGCCACATGTCAGCGAGAGGGATGAACAGTGCCCCGCGTTGACTTTGGTCAACGCGGTCAAAAGGGCGCAGGGGCCCACTCGTCAGCGATCGTGGATGGGTCCCACGCGGCGCCAGCTTAGCGGGGCCGGTGACTCGTCGACGGCGACGCCAGAATGCGGCGGAGGCCTCAGGACTCATCGGAAAACGCGCTCCGGCCACCGTTTTACGCGCACAAGGTGGCGTTCGAAAGAGGGGAGCGAGGCGCGTCACGTGGCGCTAATGGTTGGCCTCGGGAAGACCTAAAACGACGACGGCACGCGGCGAGGCGGACGCCGGAGTTCGGCCATCTCCGCCAACGGCGACAGAGGGCACGGGGAGGGGATCTAGCGGCACGAGCGGCTGCGGTGAGGGGACCTGAGCATGTTCGAGTGCTCGGACGAGCAGGTCAACGACCACAACGTCGGCGGCGAGCCTCGCGGCGGAGCTGCGTTCGGGCGGCGACGGGAACGGCGGCTACGGCTACTAGGAGAGACCGAGGAGAGGGGAGATCGAAGCGGCTGCTCACTGCGGGTGTAGGGAAGCGGACGAGGGAGCCAGAGGGAGCTCGACGGCGACGTACAGCGGCGGTGATCCCGGGCGAACGGAGGTTGAAGACGACGGCGTGACGGCGCTCTAGGGGCGACGAGCTCGAGTCGTGGTCGGAGAAGATGTAGCTGGGCACGGCAGCACTCGGGGACTCGTCGGAGAGGGGCAGGGACAGCGGTGGCCGCGGTCAGCACGGCGTCGCGGCCATGGACGCGCTCGGAAGCGGTGGATCTGAAGGGGAGAGAGGAGAGGAACAGGCGGAGTGGGCGAGGGGAAGTGGGAGTGGCGGCAGGTGAGGGGGAGGACTCGAGGCGTCGAGGGGGCGCTCTTATCCCCTCCCTCGTCGTCGACGGCGAGGCGGTCCGGCGGGGCTCGCCCCTGTTGCAACCCCGGTCGGGGGAACAGGGGGAGAAGGCGACCCGAGGAGGGGCTGGGCCAGACTAGCTGGAGTGGCCGAGGCTCGGGCCAGGCACTGTGCACTTGGCCCAGTGCACAGTGGCCTACTAGTGCTCTTTCTCTTTCTTTTTACTTTTGCTTTTTTTCTTTTTACAGAAAGGGGTTTAGTAATATTTTGAGCTTCCATAAGATTTTGCAAAAAAATGTGAAAACTTGGTCACATAATTACTTTGCCAATATCCAGCACTTTGCCACAAAAAGGTTTGGGCATTTTTGGAGTTCAATTGAATTTACACAATAAAGAAAAGGGCATTTGAAAGGCTATTTTTGCTGCTCCTGTTAAAATGCATTAAGGACCATTTAGAGTTGATTGATGATATTGTGTTCCTTAACAAATAATTGTTATTAGAATTTTTGAACATATGATGAAAACATTTTTCCAGCAACTTTTTGAGCAACTTCAAACTTCACTTTGAATTTGAATTGACTGGAATTTTCAAAATGGGATATTGAACAAAAGGTGATTAAGCACTGTTTGGAAAAATGATTAGTTTTAATCACAGAGGATACGTGTAGCCATGACACTGGGGGTGTTACACCTGGTTCTCAGCAACGAGCTCTGCGTCCGTGAAGAGCGGGAGCATGATGGCGGCATCCTCGAGCTTTGCATCAATTTTTGCCTCGTCCAACGCAAGGTGGTAATGCTCATCCACCTCCTCCATGGAGAGGAGGAGGTGGATGTCATCCCCCACTACTGGAATCAGAGATTTTGCCGTCAAGCGGACGGCAAAGACGAAGTTTTCCGTCAGCCAGTTCTTTGTCGTCCGCTAGCGGACGGCAAATAAGCTTTTGCCATTAGCCAGTTCTTTGTCGTCGGCTAGCTGACGGCAAAGATACTTTACCATCAGCTAGCGGACGGTAAACAAAATCTCCCTAACGGCGCTAACGCCCCCACCCTAACCCTAACCCTGTCTCCCCCCCTCCTCCTCTCTGTCTCCCATACCCCCTTCTCTCTCTCTACCCACCGTACCCCCCGCCGCCGCCGACCCCATGCCCCTCCCCCCTGACGTCCCGCCGCTCCTGCACGACGCCCCGGCCCGCAGCGCGGCGTCCCACGCAGCTCCCCCCACCCCCGACGCCCCGCCGCTCGTGCACACCGTCCGCCATCCGGGTAAAAAATTAAACAAACACATTTTTTCTCATTGCATATATAGAGATATTTTACATAGTCATTTAAATGAAATTAAAATTCTTCATCGCTAGCCGCTAGGTCGATCACGACCGCTTCGTTGTCACTGTCGTCGTCGTCGCTGTTGCGGCCGGCGACGTCATCCCAGTCAACGGGGTTGTCGTCCTCCTGCTCGTCCTCCGCCAGCGCCATCGCGGCCTCCTAGTCCTCCGGCGCCATCACGGCCTCCTCTGCCGACATGGTTGCGGCGGTTGCAATCCCGGCGACCTCCCTCGCAACCGTCGTCGCCGCCACCGACGTCGCCGCTTCCGATGCCTGTAGGGCGACGTGCCCGCCCGGCGGGTCGTCCGGGTCGCCGTCCTTGCGGAGGACCACCTGTTCTGGTGGCAGATCCATGGCCGGGGGACGGCTGGTGCGGGTGCCGGCGCAGCCGGGGGGCTGGTTGGCGGCGGGCAGCTCTGCGATGGCGCTCCCATGGGGCTCGGTCGTGCGTCGGCACCGGGGCACGAAGGTGGCCGCTCGCGCCCGTGAGGTCAGGGTGACTTCAGCCTCCGCCGGCCAGAAGGCGGCGATGACCTTGTCGTACACCTTCCTCTTCTAGAAGGCGTGACGGCCGGCGATGTTGTGGCGGCCGCCGCGGTGGGTTCGGAGCTCCTCCGCCGTCACACCGAGCGTCGGGTAGCCGTCGGTGAAGATGTGCCATTGCCGGGGAAAACGGCAGCCCGGCGGCACGAGCAGGCCGTACCGGCACAGCTCCGCCGTCTTCGGGTTGCCGAGGCTCGACGGCCAGGAGCTCTGGGCGTCGTCGTCGCCGCCAGCACTGCCGCTCCTATGGTGGTAGGCCATCGTCGGCGCTGCACTGGTTCTCATCGGCGGCAGGAGTCGGGTGTGGGGTGACGGCGGCCGGGGCGGTGTCTTATAGCCGTCCGGGCGACGGGAGTCGGCCGGCCGGGTCGGCACCGGCATTACTTCTCATTAATGCCGGCGCCTTGGGACGGGACGGGGCGGCGGGGGCGAAAGGCGAAGCGGCCGTCGACGGGATGGGGCGTCGGGGTGGCAAACGTTGCAGTTTGATCGGGCGACGCGCGTCTGTTTGACTGGGCGACGCGGCTGGACGGCACACGTCATGCCTGGCACGTGGGTGACGTGTCAGAGCACGTTTTGCCGTCCGCTGACAGACGGCAAAGGCCACCGTTAGACACCTAATGTGGCTAACACACATTTTTTACGATCCATGTTCTTTGTCATCCTCCACGGACGACAAAGAACCCGTTTACCGTGACCCTCTTTGCCGGGGGAGATTGTACGTTTTTGGTGTCTTTGCCATCTGCCATGGCGGACGGCAAATAAGCCGATTCCTGTAGTGCCCCCACCTGTCATGATGTTGGCCACCTCGAACCCCACGGCTGCAAAATTGGCGGCCGGGTCAACCACCATCAGTTCCTCCTCCTCTTCCTTGTGCTCCTCCATGGCGACCCCCGCCGTCGCCATGGGGTTGCCCTCCTCCTTGTCTTCCTCTGAGCTTGCCTCCACAGAGCTTGAAGGTTGGCTGGCCACAATGCAAGCCGCACGTCGGGCTTTGCGACGCTTACCTCGGAGACGTTTTCTGCGCGTTGCTCTGGTGTGAGCATCTTGTAGTATGTGATCTTTTGTCGAGCCATGATGACATTGGACAACCTCGCGGCGAGATCGGCTATGAGCGACGACAACGGTGGAAGTGTGTGAGGGTGGTGGAAATGGGACAGTTAGGGTTTGGGGGTCGTCAGCCTCCTTTTTAAAGTCAGGGAGGCCCCTCGGGTTGTGAATTGACGATCGCACTATGAATGCAGGTATGTGAAGAGATGATGAGCTTCCATTAAGTGTGAAACCACGAGCGCCGGTTGGGCTTTTGGATGGTTTTGGATTATCGGAGTCTTATGTGACAGACGTCTAGATTTCCCTATACCACCACTGATTTGAGGTTGTGCTGGGAAGTTTTTTGTGTTCAAACCAGACCGGCAATATGGACGGCCTTGTTGGAGGCCTAAAAGTGTTCGGTTCAGACATATAGGTTTTAGTGTTGTTCGGACATATAGGTGAGGGGATATTTCAGGAAGATGCCTTTATTAGACTGGATTTATGATTGTACATGTTCTTCATGGATGTGTCTATATGTCCCCTACAAGGACGAGCATTGCTTTGTCTTGCTTAGAGCGAGATGGACGGTGTACTTACCTCAAGCGGTCCCATAAATGGGTTGGCTTAGCGTGGGAGAAATGCCGCTCTCTAGCGCATTTTCTTTTTTTTCTTTACTTAGATCTCTAAAGTGGAAAAGAACATAAATTTTAAAAAGCATTCATCTTGTCTTCAAAAAATGTTTATCGAATGCCAAAAAAGGTTTGTGTAATATAAAAAAATACATGTGACATTTTAAAAATCTTCACGTGTTCCAAAAAATGTTTGTGACATTTGATAAATGTACAATATAAAAAAACACTAGTGTCAAAAATACTCTTATATTATGGACGGTGAGAGTACCATACAAAAAATGTATGTGGCACATAAAAATTATTTACAGGTTTAAAACAATGTCGAAACATTTTCACAAAAATATTTATAAGTGTTAAAAAACGTTTTCCTAATTCAAAAAAATGATGCTTGAAAATTAAAAAAAACGTGTTCAAAAATTATATTCGGCGACATTTTATGAATAATATTTATACAGTGTAAACAAATTTCGTCATAGTTTAATACAAAAATTTGTGGCGGTTTCAATGTGTATTTGAAAAATGTTTGACATGTGTTCGGAAAAGTATTGAAAATATGTATGTGAAAATAAAGTACTTCATGTATTTGCAACGTGTATAAAAAAGTTCTGCGAGTATAGGAAAACATACATTGTTTATTGAAAAACAATAGACATGAGCTGAAAAAAGAAAAAAGGAAAAAGACCCAAATAATACAGGTGAAGAAACGCAGAAAAGCTGAAGAAACAAACTCAAAGATAAAACAAAAGGACAAGAATAAAAAAATAAAAAATCGGTGGAGAAACATAGAAATCCCGAAGAAATATGTTTAAAATGGAAACGAAAAAAGGAAGGTAAAAGAAAAAAAAAAGTAAAGAAGCAAACTGAAAATAAAAAGGAATAACTGGAAGAAAACCAAAGAGAATCGCGCGACAGGGCCAGCCCATTAAAGGAACTCTTTCAGGCCGGAACGACTCGCTATAGCGACACGCAGCGACCACTCGCATGCGTGTGCCCTTTGAGGAATTCCAGCGCACTAGCGGCACTTTCGATAAAAATAATTAAAATCAACTAAAAAGATAAAAATAATTAAAAAACAAGCGGCACCCGGTTTTTTCCTTCTGGTTTGATTTTTCACATTTATTTTTCTATTTTGATGATTTTTTGAAATCTTCTAGAAATACATTTCTTACACAATGAATATGTTTTCTAATTAAAAGTATATTTTTTAAATACACAACAATGATTATTTAAAAATACTATGACCTTTCTTAAATACACAATGATTTATTTTCAAAAATATGTTATAAACATTTCGAAAACGCATGATAAAACTTTCTAAGATCAGGGTTAGCATTGTTTTTAAAAGGACAATTTTTAAAACACACAATGAACATATTTTTAAAAATCATGATGAATATTTTTACAAACATGCCATACTTGTTTTGAAATATGTGATGAGCACAAATGACCTTTTTTAGAAACATGAACAAAATTTTCAAATACACAGTAAACATTTTTTTTAATATTAGATGAACATTTTTAGAATGCACGATGGGCCTTTTCACAAATACTACCATTACTTTCTGTAAACACGTTGACCATTCTTAAAATTCTTCATAGTGAACCTTTTTTAAGTACACAATGAATAATTTTGATAACACAACCAACAATTTGGGAATATGAACCTTTTTAAATACACGATGGAAAGGATAATAATAGAAAACAACCAACAAAGAAAAGTTAGAAAAATAAATGGAAGTAGAAAATGATCTTGTATTTAAATAAAACAGGATACGGAAAAATGTAATTCCAAATTTGTTCACCATATTTTATAAAAATGTTCATGTAATTAAATAAAAAATAAACTAAAATGAATGAAAAAGAAAAGGAAAAGGGAAAATAAAATAAAATAAAATAAAACATGAAAAAAACATAAGAAAGATTAAAGACTGGTTGAAAACAAACTGAAAAAACAACAAAAAAACAAAAAATCATGGAAGTAGTTCCTGTTCGTGTCACGACTGGGCTGTTCCGCGTTCATCGCCCTATAGGCGAGCGCTAACTAACAGTCACGGTAGGAAATACATAGCCTTTCGGGTTCTTGTCCCCACTACCCCTCCAATTTCTTATTGTGGACTCCCTGATTTTTACTTGTTGGTCTTCACGTCACACATTAAGTTTCACTTGGGAGCTATGTACATGCAGCACACAATCCAAAATTTAAGGCTATGTACAAAAGATCCAAAGCAGACCAACCCTTCCCCAAACCTCCACAAGCGGGAGCTATATGCATCAAGCTGCCCTTTTTTTGCTTCTTCAATTTACTTAATCAGTCTTGCAAGCGGTGAATATCAATATCTCCAGCGGTGTTGGCGAGACGCCGCGGTGGCACAATTCACGGCTTATAGGGTCGTGGTCTAAGGATCAGGTCGACTAGTTTAGAAACATTCCAAGTTACGATGTTTGTTTTTTGATTGCTAATTACTGTGCTTTGATTCATTGGTGCAATGTTTATTTTTAGAATGCTAATTACGGTGATTTGATTTATTGACACGATGTTCCTTTTTGGGAATGCCAATTACCGTGCTTTGATTGTAACTACGATGCTTTGATTACTAATTACGATGCTTTAATTGGGACAACACTATTTGAACAATGTAGGTCATCGGACCTAAGATAACGAAAGGCTGATATTTAATGTTTCTGCCACAATTCGCTTGTTTAATATTATTAATAGTCGCGGAGATAAGTAAAACAAAAAACCGGCGGATGCAGAGTCACTCTTTTTTGCTCAGGGACGATTAGGCTAGCCATAGTGGGAGTAACTTAGATAGTAACTTAACACACCCCAAGACAATTTTGCTTATGTGGCAAGTATTTAATGAGGAGAGGGGTATTTGGAGTAACATAATATGTTACTGTAACACAGCGCTTCCTAAGGTAAAATGAGTCTATAAGATAATAAATGAAACAATCTATGACACTACTACTATGATACTTTGCACTATGGAGGTTATGGAGGTAGTAACTTAGACTAGTGACATATGCATGACACTAGTATAAGTTACTCCCCACTATGACCAGCCTTATAGACCGAAACACCTCCTCCCACTCACTTGTCTAAAGAAAAACCTCCTACTGACTTGACTTGCGCAACAGCTCATTTGCTATACCTATACTAGCTCCATTCTAAATTAGATGAAGTTTTCTACGAAGCCTGTAGGGTAACTTCTATATCTTTCTACCACTAATTAATAAATTATTAGTGGACTGTCAAGATAAATTTGAACCATATAGGATACATATACGTTCAAGTTGTACACCGGACTTTGGAATTTATTCTGTACACTACACTTAGATTCATCAAGGTTCACTGAAAGACAAGCGCATCTGGTGTAGTGGTATCATAGTACCCTCCCACGGTACTGACCAGGGTTCGATTCCCTGGATGCGCATAATTTTTTTCTCCCATTTTTATTTTCCGATTGCTCATTCGTATATATAATCAAAAAGATAATTAATCTATGTGATCTATGTGTTGTAACCTAACCTTGGAAATCTAACTAGGCGACGTGGCTGGCAAATATGGTGGCTTTATGCCAATCAGCTTGGTTTGCATCTTTGCTTAGAGTTAGAATCAGCTTGGTATCATTTACTTTTTTTTGCGTGTGTTTTCCCAACTGATCTCGAAATTGCCTAAGCAGTTCGCTTGAAAGATTCTAACTGATGAATGTTCGCGTTCTGGATGTGACAAGATACATGCTAACATGCATATATCCATATCCAGGTGAAAACAGAATTCCACTTGATGATGATAAAATTACAGCGACGATAACTTCACAGTCGAAACACTTGCGCAGTTTGGACATCTAGGTACACGCGGTGCGCTGACATACATCAGCACTCGCCATATTGCCTGGCAGATCGACCAGCTTCACCATTTCCAGAAGACGTTGGATCCGCACTTGAACTTCTCCTTCCCCTCGCACTCGATCTCCAGGTCGTCGGTGATGAACGGGACTTTCTGCAACCACACAAGAAGACATGATCGTCAGCCAGCCAGAGCTTAGAGTTCATCCGGCCATGGAGGGTTAGTTAAACAGGAGAGCTACCTTCTGCTTGGCGAGGTCCTGGCAGCCGGTGAAGTTGTAGGGGAACTTGCAGCTGCCGAACTGGACGGTGTAGGCGCGCGCGAAGTTGGCGCCGCTCGTCGCCGCCCTCTTCTTGTCGTTCAGCTCCTGATCACGCGCAAAAATCATCAAAAAGTCCGGTGAGAAATGAGCAACGAACCGACGGCGACAGGGAAGGAAGGAAACAGAGCGGACCTTGTTGAGCTTGCTCTTCTCGAGGTACTCGTCGAAGACGCTTGCCCTGGCCGACCCGGCGGAGGCGGCCGTGACGGCGAAGACGGCCGCCAGGCCGAGAAGCGCCGACCGCCGGTCCTTGGCCGGGGCGACCTGCACGCGCTTTGCCGCCGCCGGCGAGGCGGACTGCGGCACCGCCGCGGCGGGCTTGAGGCCGACCACACTGGTGTTCACGCCGGCCATGATCCTCTCGAGGTTTTCTTGATGAATCTGGTGTGTGTGCGTGTGTGTGGCCTCAGGGGAGGGGGGGGTGTGTGGTGATGGTTTTGTTTTTGATCGCGGAGGATGCTGTGGAGGGAAAACGGCGCTGCGGTGGGCGTGTGGATAGGGTGAGGCTTGCTTCCATTCCATTGGCTGGCCTTGGCGCCACGGTGGCTCCCATTATCCTTACGGGATGGGGCCCATACGACACGTGGCAAGATCTCCTTGGCCTTGACCTGACTGTGCCACTAGATTTAGATTTTTAACCCTTGAGCTCTCACGAAACGGCTCATTTGCTATTTGTACAGTACATACTACTAGTTCTATTCAAAATTACATGACGTTTCTAAAGGCGTGTAGTGAAAGCTTTATATCTCCGACCACTAATTAGAATCTTTTGGATAAATTTGAAACTTAGGTTAGCTGTGCAATGGATTTTAGAGTACTAATGTTTATTATCCGTAATCAATGGCCACAAAACAACTTAGCGCATCTGGTGTAGTGGTATCATAGTACCCTCCCACGGTACTGACCAGGGTTCGATTCCCTGGATGCGCAATTTTTCTCCTCAACATATTTGTTTGTTCATTCTTATTTAAGAATGAAGTTAATCTCCTTTTGCTAACCTGACCTTGGAATTGGAATTGTATGTTTTATATCACTGAAGATGAAGATCAAATCTGCTGACAATGTATCCAGTCATATGTTTTGTCCTGGCAATGGCGAGCCATGTCACCCCATAAAAAGTAAACCAAGAGTACCGCCCATATGGTACCTAGAGTAGTGGCGAATGTTTGTCTATAAGAATCTTACTATGGCTAACCGTAGCTCTATGGCTGCCAAAGCTTCGCGGCTTCAAGCGTGATGAAACCAGGGGCATTCATGAGCAGGTTAGCTTGCTGGTTAGTAATTTGTCGATCAAACATAAAAACAATTAGGGCTCCAAGAGGAAATGTGTCATTATCTTAATCTTTAGTTCACAGTTCACACGATACAATGCAGTGGCTTACTGATAAGCTACAGCGTGACAAAATTTATAGCCATCAGAACTACTCTGCTACGATCAGACATCGGCTTTTCCTTGCCCTGTATAAAAACTGCAGAATACAGAATGGTGGACGAACTGCACACTGATTGCAAGCACAGATGATCGGTGATCGCAACCACGGAAGGGAACACATCTTTCAGCACCAGTCACACATCACCTGCAAGCACAAATGCCGTAAATCAGATTCCCATGGGGCAAACCAAGTGTGACATACAAATAACATGCTCAGGAGATGAAAGAAACATCTACAGGCTGCATGACTAAGCAAAGATGGTGTTGATTGTCACAGGGTGGTCTCACAGAACAATCAAATGGCATGGACAAAAGCGAAAAGCGGGTGCTCAGTTTATTTTCTGCTCAAGTACCAACAGTACTGCAGCTGCAGAAGCAGGATTCCATCATCCATAAGTGGTGAGATCAATCTAACAGCAAGCGCATGCCACAGTTACACGGAAATGATAAACCAATTTTAGTCAAGTATATATCAGAATTAAACCTGTAACACAATCTCAGTCCAGTATACTAAGCGTTTTAATTAAGTTCATGATGGAAAAACGCCACTTTCTGTCCGAACAGCACAGAGCTCGTGTTTCGCTTTATGTTTTTACCAGTCACGACAACAACTGATCAGGGCGGTTATTGTTTACGGGCATTCTAACTTCTGACAACATTATGTACATCCAAAGGCTCACTGGTCTCATGTGAAAACATCTACTCCCTCCGACCCATAACATAACAGCGTTTTCAGTGTTAACAACGCTCTTATATTACGGGACGGAGGGAGTACTTCTGAAGTAGTTCGCACAGCACTATTACAGAGAGCCTCAAGAAACAAAACAAAAGAGTGCGTGTGCACCAGAGGTGGGAATAAAAGCATTCCTGTCCTTGAATGATAGTCCAGGTAAGTCAATACATCACCGCAACAGCATAAGACAACACTTGATCAAAGTGCCAAATTGAAGATCACCATTTATGTTATTCTATTAGCCTAACTGATGCAACATACTTCTTCAATTAACCAGTTCATCCCCAAAAGAGGATCAGTTATATGGTTTATTAAGACACATAACCAGCGCCGTCTAACGACTAATAAACGAATGGAACAATTGAGTAAGTAATATGATCCAAAAATTCCATTTAATGCACTCACAGGTGAGAAGAAGACCAATTATCACCGAAAATTTGCAATCGCCTCATCTCATAGTCAATTAATCATCCAGTACATTCATATAACATATGCAGGAACTCTCGAAAAGATAGTAAGACATTGGGTCCCTAAATTCACGCAAATGGTCCAATCAGTAAACACAAGAACAACCAAGCCTGGACCCTCACCTCACATGAGCTCCTCCTCCTTGCGGAGGTACTCGCCGGCGTCGGACTGGTGGAGCACCACCACGGCGTTGGTGTCGGCCTTCCTGCAGTCCTGCGCGCCCCTGGCGGCGACCCCAAACCCGAGGGGCACGTCGGCCATGGACATGACGACGACGCCGTCGCCGGACTTGGTGTTCTCGGTGATGCGCGCGAGCGCGGACTTGGGCACGGAGTTGCCGAAGAGGAACGAGCGCTCCGTGTCGGGCTTGAGCCAGATGCGGCGGCGTGCGTGGGCGGCGAGGAGGTCGAGCGCGTGGACGGTGAGGTGGAAGGCGCCGCCGTGGGTGAACTTGCCGATGGGCGTGCCGACCCCGGCGAGGCGCGTGCGGGAGACGGCGGTGGCGCGGCGGACGAGCGACTCGGAGGCGTAGAAGACGCGGTTCTTGTGGAGGCGGAGGCAGTAGCGGCCGGGCTCCGGGTCGGGGCCCTCCACGGAGGGCCGCTCCAGGAGGTGCTTCAGGTTGGGGCCGGTGAACTTGAAGAGCTTCTCGAAGACCATCGTGGTCTCCTTCTCGTCGAGCGGCCGCATGGCGGAGGCGGCGGCGGGGTTTGGGGGCGGAGGGTTGAGGGGGGAGCGGCGGTGAAGGTTGGGGACGGACGGCGGCTAGGGTTTAGTCGGGTGCTTCCTCCCCCTTGGTTTTATCGGGACTGCGGGCCTTCAGATTGTCGGCCGTTGGATCGGTTAAATCCTACGGCTGATAGCATGCCTCACAATTGCTTCGCATGCCAATGGTTTTGCGTATGCCCGCTCCATTTGACCACTTTCCTTTTTTTTAACCAAATTCTTTTTCAAAAATCGCTTGCCGAATTATGTGTATATGTGGTTCCTAACACCATACTCATACATATATACATATGACTACTAGAGATAAAGCATACTCATACATGTAGATATAACTACTAGAGATTCAAACCGGAGCGAACCAACCTCTGGTTGGATGGTTAGAGGGACAGTGATATCCCCAGCCCAGGGTTCAAATCCTAGTGCTTGCATTATTTCTGAATTTATTTCACGAAGGAGCTGAATCCCTATATAAAACTAAACATGGAGAATCAAGCATTCTGCACGTGCCGATGACGCGGTATGTTGCTACTCTCGAGTTTCACCATCATGAAGAAAAAGGTACCCTATGAATGCTTAGAGCATCTACCATCGGACTTGTCAATTCCCCTCCCCGCCACTTCCTCGTCGGGCCCCTCCCCTTGGTGTCTCTAGAGCGGCTGTAATACTCCTCTGCGTCGATGTCGGTGGTCAAAGGGGTGTCGCATCGACACTTGTGGTGCCGCCACTGATGGAGGTGGACGGGGGCAAGGAGGGAAGGTCTGCCGGGCGACGGGGACCCGCTCTTGGCGAGGCGTTGAGCTTTTGCCGTGTTGGCCGTCCTCTGTCGCACGAGCCGATTGAATTCCTCGATACCGAGCCGCTATGCCTTGGCATCTTTGCAGCGGCGACAGCGGGCGCTCATCTCCGTCGTGGGCAAGGAGCGACGGGTGACGTCGTGAAGAAGGTCGTCCTCCAAGTCGGTAGGAAGCGGCCTGTGAGTGAATGTACATGACCTATAGCCAGATTGGCTACATTCGGCCTGCGTCGCCCTGTGCCTCGCGCAGAGAGCGACCCACGCTTCCGACTCGGGGAGCGGCGACTGCTGGCTCGGTGGTGCGAGCATGAGCACCCAAAGTCGTCCATGAGGAGCAAGGACTGAAGTTGCCGGGCGCCACAACTCACCTTGCCGCCTCAACGGGAAGGACGCGGACTACGTCGGGCTGGTGCAGGTCAGCGCAAAAGCTTGAGCTGCCCCTCTGGGCCATCGAGGAGGGCATAAAAGCTCAAGCTCCCACCCCTATCCATGCGCGGCCAGCGAAGGGCGAGCTCCTCGTTGTCCGGGGCGGAGCTCGAATCCGATTTGGCGACCGCATCCCAGCCAGTGGAGTCGGGCTTGCTGCCGGAGTCAGACATGGTGGCGCGCGGAAGGTACAGACACAACACAGACCGAAGTGAAACGTGAAGGAAGTGAAGCGAACAAGAGTGATAGGGTTTGATCCGATTGGGAATGAGGTGGTGTTTATGTGGCATCGAGGTGGGCCAACATGGGACGGTCCCACATGACGGCTGCTTCTGGGCATATTTAGATACATTATAACTAAGCACCTTTCCTGCCCTATCAGGGTATTAACATTATAGCCGTCCGATCTTCACTTTTAGTCGTTTCTGGCCATCAGATTGGCCCTTAATCCCACGTCCGCTTGCACAGTTCGTTAAGGAGTGCTAACGATATTGGGTCGCTACTCTCATGACAATTTTGAACGTCTGGTGTCAGATTGGGCCCAATGGGCTTTCGGCTGTACCACTCCCCGTCTGGTGTTAAATCGCCGCGTCGCAACCCCTAAAAAACCGATGTGTCGCTCCTCCGTCTTTCGTGAGCAAACCCTCGTGTGACGGCGCCCATCCCGCATCCTTGACCTCGGGCAGCGGAGCCAACCGTGATTTGCCAGTTGGCCTTGCGGTGGCGCCTCTAGAACCAGCGTCCCTAAGAGAGCTGCCATCAGAGGGCGCCGTTCCTTCAACCTTTCACCCTCCCTTGAGATGTTTCATTTCCTACAGTTCGTCTCTTTGTCTTATGCGGGGTCTCGCATCCTGATCCATTGGTCTCAATCGATCGCTTCTCCTCTCCTTTCCTGTAATGCAGGTGGGTGTTGTTGTTTGTTGTGGGTGCGCGGCGATCAGTCATGCCGGTTGATGTTGATAGTGTGCTTACATCCGGTGGCACTTCTTCTCAGATCAATCAGTAAGTTCTCCTTAGAAACAGTATGTTTGTTTTTCATTATATGCTACTGCCGATGAGCACTCTTCTTTTACCGTGTCACTTGCTACAGATCAGCATATCCTGACCCCCTCCTCTGCCCTCGTGCTATTCCTTTAATTTGCACATCGATCAATGCCTAAATTCCTAATTTGCATCTGATTTTGGTCTATTGTTCTTGCATTGCAGGTGATTTCTTTCCCTTTGCCTTTCTTTTTACTTTATCTAGATATTATGGAACCAAAATTGCTATTCTGTATTTCTGTGTGCCGAGCCAAAATCCTCAGTTTCTACACTTGTTAGTAGTACTAAATATATTAGATCTATTGATCCAACTCTCCCCTTTAAACCTAATATTTTTCCGTCCTAACTCCCCATTTGTACTGATGTTTAATTCAAATCCCTACTTCAATACATACTTCTATGAACTAAGGTGATGACTCCAAAGTATTTTACTTGCCTTAATCTGTTTCATTATTTTCTTCATGTTGCTAGCTTGTCGTTGGTGACTAGAAACCACATTTCACATTCGTACGAACATGTCCAGTTTAAAGTGTATCCTTAACATTCGCTCGGTCACCCCCTATAAGATATGTTTGGTGCCTTCAAAATTTATTTTCCGATTTGCTTCTGCGGGATTTCAACAATCTGCTCTTGGTTAGGAATTGTATCCATCAGACCATTTTCTTCTCATGGTATGCCATTTGAATTCCCTTCAATCCAAATTAAATTCCCATGTATGCTCATTACTTTGTTGATTCCATTTTTATATTTTGTGATCCCTTTCAATTATTTTCAAGGCGGGTCATTAGCACCTTTTCTCATAATTAAATCTCAACAGAAAATCTTTATCATAAATTTCTGTAAATTGTCATCTTCTTATATGTTTATTTATTTTCCATTTTGTTGATCAGGCAGGGATTAAATTGTTGTTCACTTCAAAAATGGCATGCCATGGTGCATCACATTGTGTCGCTAGGCCAGATCTCCTGTAAACTCCTACAAACGGACACCGTCCATGTGGGTTGACTTCTCTTGGCTTGCATTTGTATGAACTAATATGTGGCGACTGACTTTGTATTTCATGCTTATATGCCTTCAGAGAAGGAAATCCTGAGTGACCAAGGAGAAAGATTTTTAACCATCTACTTGACAGGTAGCAAATCTGTTATATATGCAATATATTGATGTTATAAATCTGAAGTCAATCATGTATATTATATAATCCTAAATTCATTCAACATTCTTAAGTCAAATAACATCCTTCTATACCATATCTTCAGTTTCAATGGGGTGATAAGGTACCAACAGAACAATGACTT
>NC_053023.1:65925916-65937183 GCF_003073215.2 Triticum urartu | reverse complement strand
ACTTCTCTGGGTCATGCCCGGCCTCGGAAGATCAAAACGTCGCATCCCTACCTAGGCACAACAGAGAGGTCAGCACGCCGGTCTAAACCGAAGCGCATAGGGGTCTGGGCCCATCGCCCTTGCACACCTGCACGTTGCGTACGCGCTGGTGAGCAGACCTAGCCTCCCTTATACAAGAGTAGGCGTTCCAGTCCAACCCGGCGCGCGCCGCTCAGTCGCTGACGTCACGAAGGCTTCGGCTGATACCACGACGTCGAGTGCCCATAACTGTCCTCGTGTAGATGGTTAGTGCGTATAGGCCAGTAGCCAGACTCAGATCAAATACCAAGATCTCATTAAGCGTATTATTATGAAATAACCGCGAACACCGACCAGGGCCAGGCCCACCTCTCTCCTAGGTGGTCTCAACCTGCCCTATCGCTTCGCCACAAAGATCCACACAGAGGGCCGTCGGGAAAGTATGTCCTTCGAGCCCCCAATTCGTGAATCAACCGCGGGTACTACTCGAGCCAACCCGACTTTAGTCACCACATGTATCATGTATAAAGTGTATAGTATATACCCGTGATCACCTCCCGAGTGATCACGGCCCGATAGTATAGCATGGCAGACAGACAAGAATGTAGGGCACTGATGATAAACTAGCATCCTATACTAAGAATTAGGATTGCAGGTAAAGGTAACAACAGTAGTAGCAAGGACAGGCTATGCATCAGGATAGGATTAACGAAAAGCGGTAACATGCTACACTACTCTAATGCAAGCAGTATAGAGAAGAGTAGGCGATATCTGGTGATCAAAAAGGGGGGCTTGTCTGGTTGCTCTGGCAAGAGAGAGGATCGTCAACACCGTAGTCGTACTGGGTAGCAACGGCATCGGTCTCGGTGTCTAGAGAGAGAAGAGGGGGAAGAAACAATAAATATAACGCAAACAAAATCATGACGATGCATGACATGACAAATCGTGATGCTAGGTGTGCCCTAACGCGGTACGAGGTGGTACCGGTGAAGGGGGGAAACATCCGGGAAAGTATTCCCGGTGTTTCGCGTTTTCAGACAAATGAACCGGAGAGGGAATGTTGCGTGTTCGCTATGCTAGGGATGCGTGGCGGACGAATGGGCTGCGTATCTGGATTCTTCTCGTTCTTCTGAGCAACTTTCATGTAGAAAGTTTTTCCATCCGAGTTACGGATTATTTTATATTAATTTTAAAAGATTTAAATATTTTTTAGGATTTATTTAATTAATTTAATCAACATTATCCAGAACAGTTCATGCTGACGTCAGCATGACATCAGCAGTCAACAGAGGAGTTGACTGGGTCGATGACGTGTGGGTCCCACCTGTCATAGGTACAACAACCTAATTAACCTATTAATGAGTTTAATTAGACAGGATTAGTTAAGTTAATTAATTTAGTTAATTAATTAATTGATTAATTAACATTTTTATTTACTTATTATTTATTTATTTATTTATTTTATTTTTTTACTCTTTTTTTTGAAACGTTCTGGGCGTGGGCCCCATTATCATAGGCCCATAGGGCCAAACGGGCGCGGGCGATTCGGGCGCAGGGACGCCCGTTAACGGGCGGAGGCGACGTGGAGCACAGCAGGGCCCCGGCGGCCACGGCGTTGGTCAGGGGAGACCCAGGCCACAGCGGCCGGAGCGGAACAGCAAGTGCGATGGCGGCCTCGGCACGCAGTGCGTGGCCACAGAGAGTAGGGGGTAGGGCGGAGCTGGCCGCGGCGCGGTGGAGGCGAAGGGCGCCGGCGGGGGGGGGCGCGAGCCGTGGCAGGGAAACTCGACGGCGCCGACGAGCAGCGGCAACGAGCGCAGCCGAGCAGCGCGGCCGGCGAACGGGGAGAGCAAAGGGGGGCTTTTCATTTTGCTTTGTTTTATCGCTTTCCTTTTATTTATTCTTTTCTGTTTTATTTTAGTTACACGTTAATTTAATTTAGTAAAATATATCTATAGCCTCTAAAATAATGTTTCAGAACAATCCACTACTATAAAAAGTTTTACCCTGATATAAAATAGTTTAGTATTTTATAAAATACCAAAGTCGTTCAAATAGTTGTTTTGCTACTGTTTAAATCATTTTAGTGCTTTTAATCCTTTTACAAAAATGTGGTTCCTCCATCATTATGACTTAGGATTTATTTGTCCCATTTTGAACATTTTAATTTTAACGTTTGAAAATTTCACCGTTAGACTTGAATTTGAATCGGTTTCGAACTAACACGAGATTAGCAACAGTAACCATCGTAACGTGACATCATTAACAGAGGTTTACTATAGCTTAACTACCCGGACGTCACACTCATGGCCGCTCCTGCTGTGGCCGGCCCCGAGGCACCTATGCTTCACCAGCGCTGCCACCTCGCCGGTTCGCCGTTCTGCAGCATTCGCCTCGTTCCACTTGGGCTGACCCGCCACTGCCTTCAAGCCGCCACTATCCAGCTGACGGGACTTCAAGGTGCCGCTTTCAAGTGCAGGAGGGGCGAGACGCCCTGCGTCGCTAAGCTACCCCTTTGTCCCGAGTCAGCCTAGACCAATATGCGCACGTCAGAATCTCAGCGTCGTCGTTCATACAACAATCAAAGACAGTCAAATGCATGCATGCATCATCCAATATTCGAGCATCCGCGACGACCGGGCGCACGCGCATCACACCAGAGTGAATTTTCCCTGCTGCTGTTCTTCAGGCGTAAGGACCAATGCAATCAGAAATACGGACTAGTAGTAGTACTACTCTGATTCCTGCTACAATACGTACTTGCTCCTCTGCTCTACTCCGTGCGCGCGTGTGCGCGCGCACAGCTATCCGGCTCGCCTCTGCTGCTATCTGCTCTGAACCCGCTACTGCTGAATCGCCGGACCGCTCGTCCACCGGGTCGCCACGGCCTCTCTCACCCCATGTCGAGCTACCACGGCTGAACCGTACTGCGGCCTTATTTCCACGACCTCCGCATCGAACCGTCGTGGCCTTTGAGCCGCCCCTCGTTTGAGCCGCCGCCTCGCCTCGCGGACTTCCCTCACCGGCGCCCCTCCGAGTCGCCCCTCTGAGCCACTTACGGAAGGCCGCCGCCAAGCCTCTACGTCGCCGAGTCGCCCTCTGCCGCGACTCGCCTTGCCCCGAGCGGCTTATTCATGCTTCACCTCGCTGCACCACAAATCACCTCAGCTTAGCAGTGGTTGTAGCTGTATAACAGGGTTCCCCCAAGTGGATTAGTTCTGTACATTGGAACAATTGGTACTGACGATGGCAAGGAAAAGAAGGTTACAATTGATTGAGCCATTCAAGCCCATCAATGCGTCCTTGTACCTTTGTGATAACAAATTCCACACTGAAGCTTTGAGTGAGCTCTTGGAGTCTGATGAAAAGTTTGGTTTCTTCATTATGGCTGGTAATGGAACTCTTTTTGGCACACTTAGCGGCAATGTTCGTGAAACGCTTCGTATGGTGGTGAAAGCAGTATCAATCAGGCAATTGAGTTATCAGCTGAAATTCTAGCAAATATTAAGTTCATACAAAAGAAGAGGTTGATCGGAAAGTACTTTAAGAGATTGGTCACGATGCTGGGAAGTACGTCTTTGGAAGTGGACAACACCCTGAAGGCTCATGAAATGGGTGATATTGAAATTTCACAGTCTCACCTCCTTCCACTTGCCTCGTTCCACCTCACAACCCCACTGCCTTCAAGACGCCGGGACTTCAAGGCAATACCAGCCTCCGCCCGCTACCGACGCTTTGTCCTCGAGTGGATAGCACCGAAACGGCGCCTCGTACATGATCACATTTTTTCGTGATAAAAGTGACATTATCAAGTGGATTTGGAGCTTGCGCCAGTGTTGTCCTATGTTGTGCCACGCTGATTTCCGGACAGGCGTGCAGGCCAACCCTCCCTGTGATCCAGCATATTCAATGAGCCGGGTTGACTGACGGACACTGCTGAGGATCATAAGGTCCAAATACATTAGGTGATATCCATCTTATCTACTTCATCTCTATATAGTAATTTGTCTGCCAACAATTACTTTGGTCTTTGTATTTTATATGCAGGACAATTGGCCACTGCAAAGACGATGGCCGGATCATGGATATATAAATCGCATAATTATTGTCATGCGCTAGCATATGACCATGCCATAATGATCAAAGAATATGTGTGCAAGACGCCGCCCTTGCGGCCCGGACTACTTCAACTCACGGGACCGTCCCTGTGGCCGACTCGCCCGTTCGCTCTCGCGGCCGGTTCACGTGTCCACGCCCGCTTATAACGCCGCGACCGACTCATTTGTTTGATCCCGCGGCCGACTCGTCCATCATTGATTTCAGTTTCACCATGGTGATCATCAAACTCGCGGAGGATAACTACTGGCATGACGTATCAGGTGAAATCCATCCAGCATATATTTTTTATATTATATATTGCTTTCTTTAAAGGAGCAATTACTCCAGTTTGCAAGTTGTCCCATGCAGGATTCAAACCGGTCTATATCACGGTTAATTATGAAGAATCTCAAGCCAACTCCTCAAGTCGCCTTGAGACTCGGGGGCTATGATGCCATGGCTCAGTAAATACAGCCAGTTTAAAGGCCGTTAGAAAATTGTCGGTTCAAAATAAAGATTTCGGTTTAAAATCCGTATCAAGAGACATCTCTCTCCCGCAAAGCTTTGAAGCTCTCAAATCCGGTTCAAACATCCGGCTCAAGGTAAATTTATCTCTTACAAAGCTTTTAAGCTCTCAAATCCGGTTCAAACATCCGGCTCAAGGACAACCTGTCTCTCGCAAAGTTTTGAAGCTTTCAAATCCGGTTTAAAGTTCCGGTTCAAAAAGAATTAATATCTCGCAAGATTCGAGTTCTCAGAAGATTAAAGGTTGCCAAAGAGAACTTGCTGCCATGATGCGCGGTTCAAACATGGGTATCCTGCCTAACGTCTTACTTTATTATGGTCACTTAGGGGCTTCCTGCTCATCGAGCATAGCTGTCGGTACCCTCTTGATCGGCGCGATGCCCAAATTTATATGGTCACTTGGGGGCTTCCTGTTCAAACATAGGTCGTATTCGAACCAAAGCGAACATAGTTGTCGGTACCCTCTTGATCGACACACTGCCAAACTCATTAGGGGGCTTCTTAATCATATTTGAATCATAGCTTAACCCCTTTTGGGTCCGACTTGGATCGTATTTGAATCAGGGTCGTTAAAAACCTCTCAAGGTCATTTGGGGGCTTCCTATTCAAACATAGGTCGTATTCGAACCAAAGAGAACATAGCTGTCGGTACCCTCTTGATCGACGCAACGCCAAAGCCATTGGGGCTACATGATCGTATTCGAATCCTAGCTTAACCCCTTTGGAACGGTTTACTGATCGTATTCGAATCAGAAACCTCAATTTCTATTTGGTTTAAGTTTTTGCAAACAATCTTTGGTTTTGTCTTGAGACTTTTTTGTTCAGATCTAAGTATAAGTGTGGTTTCGTTTAAACCCAGCTTGACTTTGGACGATAAGTCGCCAACATGTGACAATCATATATTTGGAAGTATTGGCTTCTAAGGATTGGGTTATCACCCTTACTGCACAGGTCATGTAAACCGGCAGTACAAATTCAATATCACAATAGTTATATCTGGGATATTATGACCCGCCCTGCAGTAAACCGCCAAGGGATCTTGTGATCTACTTATGTGCAGGATAAGACTACATTTGGGTGGTTACCTGTTGGGGATCGTAGCAGAAATTTAAAATTTTCTACGCGTCACCAAGATCAATCTATGGAGTCATATAGCAACGAGAGGGAGAGGAGTGCATCTTACCCTTGTAGATCGCGCGCGGAAGCGTTCAAGAGAACGGGGTTGATGGAGTCGTACTCGTCGTGATCCAAATCACCGATGATCCTAGCGCCGATCGGACGGCACCTCCGCGTTCAACACATGTATGGAGCGGAGACGTCTCCCATGCCTTGATCCAGCAAGTAGGAGGGAGAGGTTGAGGAAGAGAGCTCCAACAACAGCACGATGGCGTGGTGGTGGTGGAGCGGCAGTACTCCGGCAGGGCTTCGCCAAGCTCTTAACAGAGGAGGAGAGGTGTTGGGGAGGGGAGGGGTTGTGCCTTTGATGTTGTGTGCAGCCCTCCCCTTGCCCCTCTATTTATAGGGGAAGGGGGAAGGGGGACGGCCCCCTCTACATGATATTTACAGGGGGGCGCGGCCAAGGGGAGGGGCTTGCCCCCCAAGCAAGGGGGGCGCCCCCTCTAGGGTCCCCCCCAACCCTAGGCGCCGGGAGCCACGGGGAGAGGTGGCCCCTCCCGGTGGACCCCCGGAACCCCTCCGGTGGCCCCGGTACAATACCGATATGCCCCCGAACTTTTCCGGTGACCGTATGACAACTTCCCACATATAAATCTTCATCTCCGGACCATTCCGGAACTCCTCATGACGTCCGGGATCTCATCCGGGACTCCGATCAACATTCGGTAATCACATATAAGTCTTTCTAATAACCCTAGTGTCATCGAACCTTAAGTGTGTAGACCCTACGGGTTCGGGAACCATGCAGACATGACCGAGACAACTCTCCGGCCAATAACCAATAGTGGGATCTGGATACCCATGTTGGCTCCCACATGTTCCACGATGATCTCATCGGATGAACCGTGATGTCGAGGGTTCAAGCAATCTCGTATACAATTCCCTTTGTCAATCGGTACGTTACTTGCCCGAGATTCGATCGTCGGTATCCCAATACCTCGTTCAATCTCGTTACCGGCAAGTCAGTTTACTCGTTCCGTAACAAATCATCCCGTGACCAACCCTTAGTCACATTAAGCTCATTATGATGATGTCTTACCGAGTGGGCCCAGAGATACCTCTCCGTCATACGGAGTGACAAATCCCAGTCTCGATTCGTGCCAACCCAACAGACACTTTCGGAGATACTCGTAGTGCACCTTTATAGTCACCCAGTTACGTTGTGACGTTTGGCACACCCAAGGTATTCCTACAGTATCCGGGAGTTGCACAATCTCATGGTCTAAGGAAAAGATACTTGACATTAGAAAAGCTTTAGCAGACGAACTACACGATCTTGTGCTAAGCTTGGGATTGGGTCTTGTCCATCACATCATTCTCCTAATGATCCCGTTATCAATGACATCCAATGTCCATGGTCAGGAAACCGTAACCATCTATTGATCAACGAGCTAGTCAACTAGAGGCTCACTAGTGACATGTTGTGGTATATGTATTCACGCATGTATTACGATTTCCAGATAACACAATTATAGCATGAACAATAGACAATTATCATGAACAAGGAAATATAATAATAACCATTTTATTATTGCCTCTAGGTCATATTTCCAACAGTCTCCCACTTGCACTAGAGTCAATAATCTAGTTCACATCACTATGTGATTGTAATGAATCCAACACCCATGGGGTTTGTTCATATCTTGCTTGTGAGAGAGGTTTATTAGTCAATGGGTCTGAACCTTTCAGATCCATGTGTGCAGGGCAAATCTCTATGTCATCTTGTAGATGCAGCTACCACGCGCTACTTTGAGCTATTCCAAATAACTGATCTACTATACGAATCCGGTTTACTACTCAGAGTCATCCGGATTAGTGTCAAAGTTTGCATCGACGTAACCCTTTACGGCGAACTCTTTTACCACCTCCATAATCGAGAAAATTCCTTAGTCCACTAGTTACTAAGGATAAGTTCGACCGCTGTCATGTGATCCATTCCTGGATCACTCTTGTACCCCTTGTAGGGGTGGACTAACGAGCAGCTCGGCTCGTTAAGCTCGTGCTCGGTAAGGCTCGGCTTGTTAAGCTCGTTAAGATTAACGAGCAGAAAACCCTGCTCGGCTCGGCTCGTTTGAAGCTCGTTAAGCTCGTGAGCGCTCGTGAGCGCTCGTTAACAGATTATAATGTTTTACGATATACAGGATGAATGTGTAGGTGTGGTTTTCAAGACGAAATATGATGACTATAAAAAGAAATGCAGTAGTTTGTTGTCTCATAGGTCGATTAGATTGAATAGATGGGCTGAGGTGCTATAAAAGTTTGTCACATAAAATGAAAATATGTGTTGTGTTGTTACTAACGAGCTTAACGAGCTACTCGTGAAACTCGTTAGCTCGCTCGTTAAGCTCGTTAAGCTTAACGAGCTAAAATCAATGATTGGCTCTGTTCATTAAGAAGCGAAGCTACGAGCTTAACGAGCCGAACTATCGAGCGCTCATTAAGCTTGCGAGTTACGAGCTTTTGGTCCAGCCCTAACCCCTTAACGACTTATAGCAAGGCACACATCAGGTCTAGTACACAGCATTGCATACATGATAGAGCCTATGCTGAAGCATAGGGAACCTTTCGGTCCTTTCTCTCTATTCTGCCGTGGTCGGGTCTTGAGTTTTACTCAATACTCATACCTTATAACATAGCCAAGAACTCCTTCTTTGCCGATCTATTTTTGAACTCCTTCAAAATTTTGTCATGGTATGTGTTCGTTTGAAAGTACTATTAAGAGATTTTGATCTATCCTTATAGATCTTGATGCTCAATGTTCAAGTAGCTTAATCCAGGTTTTCCATTGAAAAACATTTTTCAAATAACCCTGCATGCTTTCCAGAAATTCTACATCATTTCTGATCAACAATATGTGAACAACATATACTCATCAAAAATTCTATAGTGCTCCCACTCACTTCTTTGGAAATACAAGTTTCTCATAAACTTTGTATAAACCCAAAATCTTTGATCACCTCATCAAAGCGTACATTCCAATTCTGAGATGCTTACTCTAGTCCTTAGAAGGATTGCTGGAGATTTGCATACTTGTTAGCATCTTTCAGGATTGATAAAACCTTCTGGTTGTATCACATACAACCTTTCCTCAAGAAAAACGTCGAGGAAACAATGTTTTGACATCCTATCTGCAAGATTTCATAAATAATGCAGTAACTGCTAACATAATTCCAACAGACTCTTAGCATCGCTACGAGTGAGAAAGTCTCATTGTAGTCAACTCCTTTGAACTTGTCGGAAAACATCTTAATGGCAAGTCGAGCTTTCTTAATGGTGACACTTACCATCATTGTCCGTCTCCCTTTTAAAATCCATCTGCACCCAACAGCCTTACGACCATCAAGTAGTTCTTTCAAAGTCTATACTTTGTTTTATACATGGATCCTCTCTCGGATTTTATGGCCTCGAGCCATTTGTTGGAATCCAGGCCCACCATCGCTTCTCCATAGCTCATAGGTTCATTGTTGTCTAGCCACATGACTTCCAAGACAGGATTACGTACCACTCTGAAGTAGTACACATCCTTGTCGACCTATGAGGTTTGGTAGTGACTTGATCCGAAGGTTTCATGATCACTATCATAAGCTTCCACTTCAATTGGTGTAGGTGCCACAGGAACAACTTCCTGTGCCCTGCTACACACTAGTTGAAGTGACGGTTCAATAACCTCATCAAGTCTCCACCATCCTCCCACTCAATTCTTTCGAGAGAAACTTTTCCTCGAGAAAGGACCCGTTTCTAGAAACAATCACTTTTGCTTCCGGATCTGAAATAGGAGGTATACCCAACTATTTTTGGGTATTCTATGAAGATGCATTTATCCGCTTTGGGTTCGATCTTATCAGCCTGAAACTTTTTCACATAAGCGTCGCAGGCCCGAACTTTTAAGAAATGACAGCTTAGGTTTCTCTAAACCATAGTTCATACGGTGTCATCTCAACGGAATTGTGTGGTGCCCTATTTAAAGCGAATGCGGTTGTCTCTAATGCCTGACCCATAAACAATAGTGGTAATTCGGTAAGAGACATCATGGTATGCAACATATCCAATAGGATGCAGTTATGATGTTCGGACACAACATCACACTATGGTGGTCCAGGCGGTATTAGTTGTGAAACAATTTCCACAATGTCTTAATTGTGTGCCAAACTCGTAACTCAGATATTCATCTCTATGATCATATCATAGACATTTTATCCTCTTGTCACGACGATCTTCAACTTCACTATGAAATTACTTGAACCTTTCAATAATTCAGACTTGTGTTTCATTAAGTAAATATACTCAGCATATACTCAAATTATCTGTGAAGTAAGAACATAACGATATCCACTGCGTACCTCAGCACTCATTGTACTGCACACATCAAATGTATTACTTCCAACAAGTTGCTTGATTGTTCCATCTTACTGAAAACGAGGCCTTTCGGTCATCTTGCCCATGTGGTATGATTTGCATGTCTCAAGTGATTCAAAATCAAGTGAGTCCAAATGATCCATCTATATGGAGTTTCTTCATGCATATCTACCAATAGACATGGTTCGCATGTCTCAATCTTTTAAGAAAATGAGTGAGTCCAAAGATCCATCAACATGGAGCTTCTTCATGCGTTTTATACCAACATGACTCAAATGGCAGTGCCACAATTATGTGGTACTATCATTACTATCTTATATCTTTTGGCATGAACATGTGTATCACTACGATCGAGATTCAATAAACCATTCATTTTAGGTGCAAGACCATGGAAGGTATTATTCAAATAAACAGAGTAACCATTATTCTCCTTAAATGAATAACCGTATGGCGATAAACATAATCCAATCATGTATATGCTCAATGCAAACACCAAATAACAATTATTTCGGTTTAACACCAATCCCGATGGTAGAGGGAGCGTGTGATGTTTGATCACATCAACCTTGGAAACACTTCCAATATATCGTCATCTCACCTTCAGCTAGTCTCCGTAGCCTTTTATTTCGAGTTACTAACACTTACCAACCGAACCGGTATTTATTACCCTGGTGCTACTAGGAGTACTAGTAAAGTACACATTAATATAACGTATATCCAAAATACTTCTGTCGACCTTGCCAGCCTTCTCATCTACCAAGTATCTAGGGTAGTTCTACTTCAGTGACCGTTCCCCTCATTATAGAAGCACTTAGTCTCGGGTTTGGGTTCAACCTTGGGTTTCTTCACTAGAGCAGCAACTGATTTGCCGTTTCATGAAGTATCCCTTCTTTCCCTTGCCCTTCTTGACACTAGCGGTTTAACCATCAACAATTGATGCTCCTACTTGATTTCTACTTTCGCGGTGTTAAACATCGCGAGTTGCTCAAGGATCATCATGTCTATCCCTGATATGTTATAGTTCATCACGAAGCTCCAATAGCTTGGTGGTAGTGAGTATGGAGAACCAGTCCACTGATCTCATCTGAGTATTA